>NC_058135.1:253497069-253526321 GCF_016433145.1 Gracilinanus agilis
AAGGAAAGGAAAGGAAAGGAAAGGAAAGGAAAGGAAAGGAAAGGAAAGGAAAGGAAAGGAAAGGAAAGGAAAACACAAGGAATTATTAGCATTGTAAGACTGATCCTGAAAGACAGTAGTGAGAAAAAGGGGATGGGAACTATAAAGACCTTTCATTCTGGCCCTGCAGAATAAGAGGAAATAAAACATTTTCTGCTCTCAATCTAGTCCATGCTGAAAGTCACTTGAAGGCATTACCTCCTAATGGCTGCTCAGTAGCCTGTGCAAAATGAGTTAGTTATCTAAATCAGGGTCTCAGCGAGCTGCCTGCTTCAGCACGGGAACAGCTCGTAGGTGGCTGCTGACTGCTAATGGTCAGTCAGCATCTAGAATGAAAAAAGCCAAACTGAGCCTTGCCAAACATCCCATCCACTATCTCCCACCCCACCACAAGAGTGGGCTCAGATATGTGGGCAACCACTGCAGACAAGGGCTTCAAGGGGTCTATTTGGCACAGCTATGAGTAGAATGAGAGTTAACAAAAAACACGGAGGCAGCCATTCGAATTTTTCTCTAAAAGCATCAGTTCTGGGTACTTTCTACTAAGAACTTCTCACTAGAAATTTGGCAAGGAAAGCATACAGGGTTACTCCAATTGTCCTCTTTCACTATCAGATGGAATCATTCTGGAAATTAGATTTGGATCTGCTCATTTTTATAACACCAACAACACAAGGACATGCAACTAGGACTGCCTTCCTCCTTAACTTCTTTTGTGTTTGTTTACCTTTTTTATTCTTCCAGGAAAATGTATGCTGCTTGATGGTAAGGACTGTCCATTTTTGTTGTGATGTGCCCAGTGCCTACACCCCATAGTATGTACTTAATAAACATTAATAAATGTTGGTTGGACTTGATTAAATCAGGCATGATATGAGATTATGCCAACTGATGAAGACTCCCTTGAACCCTCAGGATTAAAAATAAAAAAAGTAGAAACAAAAAGAGCAACTAATATTAATCACATCATGTTTATCTATTTAGTTGGCTTGAAAATGCCTTCTTCCCTCCCACCAAAAAAATGGCCTGATTTACCCTCTAAGTTTTGGGTTATTTTCAACTCAGGAAAAGCAAAAACCAGCAGGAAAATGACCATCCCTCTCCCTCTTACCCAGAAGAACCATAAGCATCAAAAGCAAACAGTGTGGAAGAAGGGAATAGGCAGTGAGCCAGTTTCTAATTTATCCTTGAGGGAACTCCATCAAAACCACATATAATATAGATAAGAACAGGCCATTCTAATTCACTGTGGTGCACTGGCCCAGAACAGATGGAAAACTGACAAAATCAAGTAGTCCCATGGCCAATAGCCCCATTAGCCCTTCTTAGAGTGTCCCAAAACAGTAGACAGCAGGACCAGTGATGCTCCTCAGACAAAAATGCCATAGCAGCCTTTAAAAGTGAGCCTTTCTTAATCATACCCTGCCTGTGGGCATGCAGGGATTCTGATAAAAGCGTCTAATTTTTCCTCTAATCGCTTGCTGACAAAATTCTAAATGATGCAGGCTCCTTAGAATAACTTTAGTCCATTTATTGAAGGTTTCTTGTTTGTTTGTTTTGATGGGCATCATTGTAGAATCCTTGACACTTCGAGGAATACTGCTGATGGATTTAAACAGGGAGAATAAGATGGGAAAGAGGCTTCCTGACTGGCAGAAAGAGACCCCTGGCTCAGTATGGAATCATTAGTGTATATTTTACCCAAAAAATTCTCTTTGTGACTCTGCTGCTCAGCATGTTCCCCAAGGAGGTCCAAGATAGAAAGAAAGGCTTCATATACAACAAAACATTTACAGAAGCACTTTTTTTGCAATAGCAAAGAACTAGAAATTAAATAAGTGTCCAGTTAAGGAATGCCTAAAGAGACTTTTTCAGGGCAGCAGACAGAGCATCAGGTCTGGAGTCAAGGAAGAATCATCTTCCTGAGTTCAAATCTAGTCTCAGACATTTAATAGCTGTGTAACTTTAGGCAAGTCACTTAAACCTGTTGGACTCAGTTTCCTCATCTGTAAAAATGAGCTAGAGAAGGAAATGACAAACCACTCCAGGACCTCTGACAAGAAAACTCCAAATGGGGTTTTAGAGAGTCAGAGATGACTGAAAACGACTGAACAACAAAAGAGAATGTGTGCTCTGTGAATGTTCTCCTTTCTTTCCTCCTGGCTTCTCTAGCTTACTTCCAGATTGTCAAATCCCGCCTTCTGTAATAGGGATTGTTGTCTCTACCTCTCTTCAAGTCCTCCAACACACACACACACACACAAAGAATAAGTGTCTTCTCTTTAAGATTAACTTCCACTTCCACTGTATTTATGCAGAGTTTCATCACTCTAATTAGGAATTGGGATCCTTGAAT
Source organism: Gracilinanus agilis (assembly GCF_016433145.1). Taxonomy (NCBI): domain Eukaryota; kingdom Metazoa; phylum Chordata; class Mammalia; order Didelphimorphia; family Didelphidae; genus Gracilinanus; species Gracilinanus agilis. The sequence goes on from NC_058135.1 coordinate 253,499,465, forward strand.
GCAGGGACTGTATTTGCCTCCCTAAATATCTACAGCACTTAGTATAATGTCTCACATGTAGAAAACACTTTTTTTATTAATGCTTAAATCAACTGACTGACATAAAGATAATAGAAGAGGACTAGCCTATAAGTAATGATGAATATGATTGATCTAAGAAGAATAGGAAGACTTCCACGAATGGGTGCCGAATGAAACAAGCAGAGCCAGGGGAAAAAATACATGTAGTGATTTAACAATATAAGTGAAAAGAATAATTAAAAAATTGAAAATCAAATATTTTGATACTATAAGGAAGCTAGATGGTGCAGTGGACAGAGCATTGGCATTGGAGTCAGAAAGTCTTAATTTCAAATTCTGCCTCAGATACTTATTAGCTATGCAACCTTGGTACAAGTCATTTCAACCATCTTTTGCCTCAGTTTCCTCATCTTCAAAGTGGGAGTTATAACATCTTTGATCTAATGAGATCACATCTATAAAGCACTTGGAAAACCTTAAAGCCATCAGTAAATGCTAACTATTACTAGCCATACTCGTAAGGTAGCAAATAGGAAATCCTAGGGAGTTTTGAGGGGAATTGGTAGTATGAGGAGTGTGTTTGTTTTTGCTTGTAAGTCTGTTTTTTTTTCTTATACTTATTGAATGGTCAGCTTAAGATGGATGATAACAGTTATGAAAAACATGGGAAGGAGAAATGCCTGGATTGTTCAGCAAGACCTATTCTTGAGTAATTCAGGTAAATGGAGAAAAGAATTTCAAGTTGCTCAGAGTTTCAATTCCACTGACTCTTTGTTCATCTGCCATTGCCTTCTCAAATGCTTAGCAAGCTAGAAGCAGCAGTCAAAGATTTCCATTCATGATGTTGGACAATTATGTCCCTGGATCAATGTTTCCAGAAAAGAAGGATAAGATGGCACCCCTGAGCCTCCATCATTGAAAGAACTGAGTGGAGATCAATTTCTCATTACCCCCATCCCCACTCTAAGAACAACAACTAGGATGTAGTCATTATTCTGGGCGGGGGGGTGGGGGGTGGGAATATTCTATTGCTAGAGATACCAATCGGACATTACCAAAAAGGTTTTCTCCTCCCATTCCTCTATAATGTGCTTTGTAACTTTTCTTCTAACTAAGGAACTACCACAAAAATGCTTCCCTCCTTTTTCAATACTCTAGAAAGAACCTTTTGACTTCTCTTAGAAAATAAGTTCCTTTATGACAAGAATTTGTTTCGTTTTTTTTTTTTTGTCTGTATCTCTAGCACATGCCACAATACATAATTGGTGCTTTAGAAATGATTATTGCTCAGGAAGCTAGGTTGCCCAGTGGAGGGAGAGCCAGGCCTGGTAGTTAGCAGGACCTGGGTTCAAATTTGAGCTCAGATACTTCCTAGCTGTGTAACCCTGGGCAAGTCATCTAACTCTAATTGCCTATCTCTTACCACTCTTCTGTCTTAGAACTGATACCAACATGGAAGATAAAGGTTAAAAAAATGATGGTTGCTCAATTGAGTGATTTTTAAAACCTTTGAATACCAATACCTTTCCTAACCCTTGAGAAAAATTCAAATCCAAAGCAATAAATTAAAATCAGAACATAGGAATAAAGCCAAATGCTACTTTCAGCCAGAATGGAAAATTTCAGTTTCTAAGAAGTAATAAAAAGTAGGATGAATTTAGACGAAAGCAATCATCACTAAGACTTCCTGAAATTATCATTAGTCTTTACAACAAGGTGTCAAGGCATAAAGGCACACCCAAACTAGGGAGATTATTTTAAAAGTCTATAACAGAGGTTCAACATCCTATAAGGTCATCAAAAGATCTAGCAATTCCTTTGATTGAACACTCTACATCAGGAATTCAGGAGAATGAATTTTGCTCTCTTAGTATAACAGAAAGCTTCTGAATTCAAATTCTGCCTTTAGACAATATCTTTGTAATTCTGAACAAATCAATTAAACTTACTTGGTCTCCATTTGCTCATCTCTAAAATGGGCATAATAATAAGCTCTAATTAACTTGTTAGAGAATTAAATGAGATAACATATGTAAAGAACTTAAAAAAAAATTTTTTTTAATTTTAAACCCTTAACTTCTGTGTATTGATTTATAGGTGGAAGATTGGTAAGGGTAGGCAATGGGGGTCAAGTGACTTGCCCAGGGTCACACAGCTGGGAAGTGTCTGAGGCCGGATTTGAACCTAGGACCAAAATTTTTAATTATATTAGGAATTTTTGGTTGAAGAGCCAAGATGGAGAAGGAGAGGCACTCAACCAACCTCTCCCAGTATTCTTATTCAAGGAAATTAAAAATAATACCTCAAATGAAAGGTTGGAGTAGCAGAGCCAACAAAAGGTCAAAGAGAGACAGTCTTCCATCCCAACTTAGGACATCTTAGGGGGTTGTAAAGACATATATTCTGGGAAAACTGGAAAGCAGTTTGGAAGAAACTAGGCATAAGCCAACATCTTATATCATATATTAACATAAGATCAAACTGGATAAATTATTTAGAATAAAAGGATAACATAAGTAAATTAGGTGAGCATGGAAAATGTATTTCTCAGATGGATAAGGGAAGATTTTATGAATAGCAATTGACAGAGAGGTTCATAGGAAATAAAATGAACAATCCTGATTACATGAAATTAAAAATGTTTTGTGCAAACAAAACTAATGTAGCTGAAATTAGAAGGAAAACAAGCAACTGGAAGGGGTAGGATTTTACAAAATATTTCTCTAAATAAAGGCCCTATCTCTCAAATGCATAGGGAAATGAGGCAAATTTTTTAAGAATAAGAGTCATTCCTCAGTTGATAAATGATCAAAGATTATGAACAGGTAGTTTTCAGAAGAAGAAATCAAAGTTATCAACAATAACATAAAAATGTTCTTTCACTACTGATCAGAAGTAAGGAAATTAAAACAACGTTAAGGTATCATCTCACATCTATCAAGCTAATGAACTGACTGATTAACCTGATAGAAAAGAAAAAAGGCAAATGCTGGAGAGGATATGGAAAAATGGGAACTCTAGGAGTTGTGAACTATTCCAAACATTCTAGAGAACAATTTAGAACTATGTCCAAAGGGATATAAAATTGTGCATACTCATTGAGCTAGCAACACCACTTCTAGGTGTATATCCCAAAGAGATTAAAGAAAAGGGGGAAAGATCTGTTTGTACAAAAATATTTATAGCAACCTTTTTTATAATGGCAAAGATTCAGAAAACAAAGGGATGCCCATCAATTGGGGAATGGCTGAGAAAGTCATATATATGATCATGATAGAATACTATCATGCTCTATGAAATGATGAGCAGGATAGTTTCAAAAACCTAAGATAACTTCTATGAACTGGTGCAAGTGAAGTAGAAGCAGGAGAACAGTGTACACAGTAACCATAATGATGATCAACAGTGAAAGACTTAGCTACTTTGATTGAAACAATGATACAAGGCAATTCCAAATGACTCACAATGAAAAAGCTATCCATCTCCAGAGAAAGAAATGAAGACCTCTAAGTGAAGCATACCATTTTACTTTCTTAATTTTTCTCTCTTTTTGGTCTATTTTCTTTTGTAACATGGCGAATATGGAATAGGTTTTGCATTATTTCACAAGTATAATCCATGTCAAATCACTTGCCTTCTCAAAGAGAAGAAATAGGTGGGAAGAGGAGGGAGAGAATTGGGAACTCAATTTTTTTAAGGAATGTTAATTTTTACATATAATTTGGAAATATTTAATGAAATAAAAATATATATCTTTAATTATGAAGGTTTCTTAATTATAGATTCCTTTCCCCTCTCCAGGTATATAGAGTACAGAATGCTTGTGAATTTGTATTAGAAAAAAAATTCATCTTGGTTTTCAAAAACCTCCCACTGAAATTCAGCATTTCTTTCAGTTGTTTAACATTAATGTTAGATTTCACCAGACTATCAAATGGAACCACGATAGAGAAAATGTTAAGAACCATTGCCCCATCCAAATGCTAACTATTTTCATTATTTGGAATCATGCCAACCAGATTATCAATCCCAGTTTTGTTACTTACCATCTGTATTAATTTAAGCAAGTTACTTTGTCTCCCTGGACATCAGATACCTCATCAGGAAAGGTATTGAACTAGATTGACTGTACTTAAAAGCCTTAAAAATTGTTCTCCAGAATGGTTGGACTAGTTCAGAACTCCACTAAGAGCACATTAGTATCCCAATTTTTCCACATCCCTCTAGCATTTGTCCTTTTCCTCTTCTATCATGTTTGACTCTGATAGGTGTGAGGTGGTACCTCAGAGCTGTTTTACTTTCCTTATTTCTTATCAGTAGTGACTTAGAACATTTTATATGATTACTGATTGCTTTGATTTCTTCTTCTGAAACCTGAAAGCCTATGATCTTTTAGGGGAATCTCTGAGCAAAAGGCAGACAGTGGAAAATGACAGAAACTACATCTCCAGGAGCAGATTAATAACCAGATAATGATTAAATGCTATAAAGGAAATAAGAAGAAAGAGTAGAGGGAAATGATTGTACCCTGATCGCACAACTGTTGGTGTCACATTTAAAAGAAGGTTCCATCCTTTAACTTAGTTGAAATCACTTGCTATTGATACATCTCCAGTGAAAATAAGTTTTTTTCATTGTAAATGATAATTTTTAGTTTTAAAAAATGAAAAGGACATGAGATAGTGAAAAGTGAAACAAGTAGAATCAAAAGAGCATTATATACAGCTACAGATTTACTATTTGAAGGATAACTTATGAATACCTCCAGAAAATGAACTGAAAAATGGAAACAGGAAAGACATATGTATACACATATATGTTTGTGGGATGATGCTTTCTATGATGCAGGGAGGGGCTGAGATACCTGCAAATAAATTCTATTAATAATAAAATATAAATAAAAATTGTAGTTCCAAATGTATGTTTCACAAACGTTCAAACTATTCTAGGAATTCTCATTTTTAAAATAGTTCTTTGATAATCAAAAGAATTTTTTGCTTTCCTCTTTTTCCCCTCTCTCATTCACCCTACTTGTGCTCGGATGAAATTCTCTCTGCCTATAAAAAAGACTTTTCAATTAACCTTCAGGTCTGCCATTTGTGTGTTTGTTGTATAATATATATTTATCCACATCTGATTTAGTATTCGAGTATATTGGCAAGAAGCTTCCAAGGAAGAGGAGCTTAGGGTTTAATTCTTTTAGGAAAAGCAACCCAAATGATAAGCCAGAGATCTTAGGGAAGCATTTCAAACAGAATCCCATTGGGTCCAATTCCAGGAGATCTGCCAGAGGATAAGACACAGAACTGGCTCCAGGAACATCATTGAGAGTTCTGTGTGGGCAAAGAGAAGCAGGATTTCAGAGGCAAGATTAGCCAAGCAGATCTAAGAAGAATTGTTCTCTTGGTGTTTAAACTCCCTCCCTAGAGGATCTTTAGGAAAGAAGAGAGAAAAAACTAGAGGAAAAAGAAGCTGAGGGGTGGGGGTTGGATCTGACTGTCTGGTTGTGCATGCCTAGGCATCAAGATGAAATCTGTCAAACAATTCTTTAATTCTGAAGAAAATAAATTATGTCATCCCCAGAATAACACACATCTCCAAGTTTTTAATTGCTTGCTTCGGTTTTGAAGGGTAGAATTTGGCTCAAAAGATGAATTCAGTAACTGAGCCATGGCTCACTCAAAGAAAGTAACTTCCAATTCAGGTATTTGCTATTTGAAAAGGTTAATAAAAAAAACTATAAAAAGGGACAAAATGTCGATTTAAGAAACTTAGTAAGCTCAACTTAGATTCTCCAGTTTCAGAACTGTGACTCTTTTACATTGAACATGCTGACTAAAAAAGTGGAGGCTATGTCAATGGAGTACTGTTCTAGCTATGAATTAGCATGAATGTCTACAGAAATCCTTATCATCACTACTGTTTATTGGGTAATGTAATGTTCCACCAAGATGAAAGTGCATTCTACATACAGATATTCCTTGTTATAGCAGATTTGAAGGACCAATGGACCTTTGAGGCCATCTAGTCCCATTCCCTTAATTTAGAAATTAGGAAACTGAGGCCCAGAAAGATTGAGACTTGACCATGAACATATAGGTCACGGGTTAAATTATTCTTTGACTCAAGATCTAAGCTATATCTCCTATAGGATTCACTCTCCTGCTTGAGGCTTCATAGTGCTTTGTGGAAGGGTAGGAAGAGACAACTGCATAAATTCACCAATCTAAACCAAGAAAAGAGGAAAATTAAGTGACTTGCCCAAAAATCTTGTAGGTAAGAATGTAGAATTTTTTGGGTCAGTTCTTCGAGTAGATTGAAAGCTGAAATGCCAAGTGCTCTTATCAGAATGATACAAGGACTTTACAAGGTTCTTGTCTTCTAGTGACAATTACTCCCCTGCCACAGGCAAGGAAGAGTTGTGATCCCTACCTTATACATGGAACAACTTCAAAACTGAACAGCTCATTCAAGAGAGTGGATGATGTCTTGAGAGTGGATTTGAAGTCAGTTAGTCAATAAATATTTATTAAATCTCACTATGTTCCAGGCACAGGGATACAAAGAAAAGTAAAAGAGGGAGTTTATTATCTAGAGGGAGAAAATGACATTTAAAAAAGGAAATAGAAAACAGAAGGGAGGGAGAAGGTACCTGACTCTGGGGCAAGATAGATAAATCTAGCAGTTCAGTTAGGTAGGAAATGAAGAGATGGCTGACCTATGCACCCTCTTCAATAGAGATTTTCTAAGAGGAGAGAGAGGTTTCTATCCTCCACAAGCAGAGTAGGAAAGCAGAGAGAGTGGGTGCTGATGAAGTGTGAGTTCCACGGCCGAAGTGATATTGTAGGAAGAAGAGGTTCATTGGAATGCCCAGTTAAATGAACAAATCTTTACCACTTGTATCTATATTCCTCTTTTATGGACAATGAGAATGAATTAGAAATTTTGAGATGCAAGGAAGCTCACAAATCATCTAGTCTAAGCTTCACATTTTTCAAATGAGGAAATTGAGGCACAGATAGATTTTTAAGGGATTTACCCAAGACTACATGAATAAGAAATACTGGATCCAGGATTTAAATACATCTCATTTGATTCACAATCCATTCACATTTCACAAAGATGAGAGGCAACTTGTCTAAAGATCAAGAAAAATTGAATAAAGAAATTAGGAGAAGAGCCACAGCCTATAAAATTGGTTTCCAAGAGCATTATAAATTCCATCTAGCAAAAACTGCTTGGTCTCATCCTAATTTATCATATTTAAGGTACCTTTGTTCCCCACCATGATTCATGTCATCCTGATACAGCTCTATATTAGTGGTTAATGTAGTCTAATTCATCAAACATTTATTAAATATCGACTGTATAAAAGACTTGTTCTCAGGTTCAAAGGAGAGAGATGAAAAGAAAAATAATCCCTGCCCTTAAGGAGCTTACAGTATGGTGGGGTGGGGTGGACATGAGAATCATCTAACCCATAGCCTATGACCAGGATACATGAAGGTCAACTATGGAAACCAAGAAAATAATGGGAGGAAAAAAAGGAGTCTATGAAGGAAATTGTGGTATGTAAAGTCCATTGTCTGTTCCTCACATGATCCATCTTGACTCCTATCATGTCCAAAATTTCTTCTTTAGGGAAGTCTCAAAAACCTATAAATGTGTTTTTTAATGTTCTGCCTGCTATTTAGAAAACAGATTTTAGAGATCCTCTAAAGAATGTCCTCGCCTTAATCTGTATTCAGTCATGGAACCCTAAGAGAGTCATGGGGGCTTTGTGTGGCTTTAGAAATAGCTTTGTAAGAAGTTTAATTGCTGAAGATATACAAAGAAAAAGGATTTTTTCTTGTACTTATTAAAGAACTCTGACCTGACAGAAAACACAGACTTTGCCAACTAATGATTCTTTTTAAAATGAAACTTGGGTAGGGAAATTAAAAGCAACAAATAAAATGCTCAGAATTGTTTTTTGTACATACATACATATATATGGGGGAGAGAATGGACTTCTAACCAAAAAACAATAAAACACATATAAAATTAACCATCTACCTAGTTCAAACAAAGGACAGGATAAAACCACTTTTGGGTGAGGATGAGCAATGAAGTACAGTTTTATTCAGGAAGTCTATTCCCATTCTTATAAAGATTTATTTAATAATCTGTCTTATTTTTCCCCACAGATATGGCCAATGTATTTGATAATACACCCAACTGCAATGTGAATAATAAAGATTGTCATAATTCTCAAGCATTAACATTAAATTTAATTATAATTCAATCAATCATAAAATTTTAAGTCGAGGGTCACATAAAGGCTAACAGATAGGTGTGTGGTAGGTGTGAAGTCTGTAACATATAGACAATGAAGAAATGTTGCAGATTAAGCAATACCAAGGAAAATATACAAAAATGGCAGAAGGGTTACACACTGAGTGGGTTCAAGAACTGGACTACTTTTACTTCTCACAGGTAACACAAGTATAATAACAATTATCCACACAGCCTAGGGTCCTCCAACAGTTTTGTCAACATCAGCAGTCCCATTTGTGAGGCTGATGTTCCATTGGTCTGTTCACTGAGCTCAGCGTGGACTGGCTCTTCTTGGCTAATGGCATTCTTGTGTGCCTGCGAAGGGCAGAGTATGCACTTTCTGGTCACATCTCTCAGGAGTGCATTCCATGATATCTATGGAATGCAACGTTCTGAACTTGTATTTCCAAGAACAAATCACCAACTTGCACTTGCCCAACAGGCTTTCTCCTTCCTCTTTCAGATTGCAAAGAGAAAAACACGGTGGGACTCAGTACAAAAAGTATACATCCGGACAGACAGATGCACAAATAATAGCAACATAACAACACTAGTATTTCCTAAAGTGAAAATTCTGATTTATCATAAACAGCTGGCTTACCTATAGACAAGTTGGCGGATACCAAACAGGAGACAAAAGAAGTGATGAGAGAAAATAATCTGCCTTTGAGCTTCTTTAAATTTTATTTCCTGAAAAAAAAACCACCTGAGTGCCCCTAGGCTAAAATTAACTAACTCCAGGCTACTCTGAATCTCCTCCCATTCAAAGTTCCCTCCTAGGTGCGGAAATGGTCCTTATATAGACCAATCCCGCGCCCGGAAGTAGGGGGCGTGGCCTCTCCCTAGCACAGAATTGGTCCATTTCAAGACCAATCCCACGCCAGGAAGTAGGGGGCGTGGTCCCGCCTCCATCATTCAAGACCAATCCCACACCAGGAAGCAGGAAGGGAGGACCCCTGGGGCACCCTGGGGGATGCAGTTCTCCCAACCACAACATTTTAAAACCCACAGGATAATTCACAGTCCACTAAGGTAGGTACTAGAGTGACACAATACAAAACCCAATTCGCCTTGCCGTGGGCACATCAAGGTGAACGAGACAGATGAGCACACCTGAAGCAACTTTAAAACACTTTTTAAAATATCTTAACATGAAATATATACATACACATAAATATAAACACATATACACATATGTGTGTGCATGTAAACATATATACACCTATGTGTGTATACATATATATATATAATTAACCAAGTATGCAGATGGGCTCGGCTTTACTAAAATCAATAAAAGCCCTGGTTTTCTTATGTCAATTTAAAAATAAAATACCTTCTCCTACTGTGCATTGCACTGAAGCATCTAGGTTTTGTCTCTATGGATAAAGCCACACTTCCATAAAGCATTTTTTAAATCTATCTTTGGAGTAGAAGGGAGTAGGTGTAGGAGAGAGCAGAGGCTGTCTGAACCTTAGGAAATCGGGCAATCAAAAGAAGAGATAAAAGCAACTTATACAGGATATCACTTAAAGTACTCCGCATCTCTCAATGGACAAGGATTTCCAACATTCCAGAGAGGTAGGTTTGATTCGACCCAAGAAGCAAATGGGTACACTGAATGAGGCACAGAGAAGTTTCAGAGCTCTATGAGATCTTGACTCCAAATCACATGGAAGACAAAGTCCTAATGATTTTATTAAATGACCAGAACCCTTGATACAACTGGCCCTAAATCAAAACTATCTATAACTAACATGCATGCAAAAAATAGAAGCATATCTAGAATATGACTAAGTCTCACATAGCTGGCAAGAATGTTATTCTTAGAAACAGTTAGCTTCTGGCTATACCGAGCCTCCATTTGGATGAAGAATTCTTAGACTTCACAGACACTACACCAGATACCTCACCAGAGCAGTAGAGGAGCTCAAAGCGGGAGGGAAGCATAAGACAAGCCCTCCACACAGTCATGAGATGAGCATCAGGTCTTTCCAATGGAAAGTTCTCTAAAATGTTCTTCACCCTGGCCAGATGAATTGAATGGACATTCAAATCCATGCTGGATAAGATTCCAAAAGCTAGTTTCCTAAAGGAAGATTAGCAAATATTAAGAAACATCTTAAGATGCCATAGGCTCAGAGCTTCCCAAAAGAAGATCTGGAAGAGAAAGAATTCAATCCAGAATTCTATTTCAGGGCATTTGGAGGAAGATGCTAGAAATATGCTCTCAGTTGCTGGGCAGGTGGGGGAGTGGGGAGATGATAAAAGAGGGAAGAGCATTTAGAAAATTATTATTATTATTACTTACCCCCTTTTCTTTAAAATGTGAAATCCATAAGTGGATCATCCTAGACATTAGGTGCATACAGATTGTTCTTCAAGAACAGGAGTAGGCATTCCAAAGAATAACTTGTATTATTTTCCAGTAAACAACTATTATTAAAGCCTAACATTATAAACTCACTAATCTACTTAGCTCTCTAGCCAGAGGCCAGACTATTAAAGCGCACAGGCACACACACACACACACACACACACACACACACACACACACACACTTAAATGTACTTGAGGAAATTCATATCACTTCCTTGAGGGTATTGGTGGAAAGGAGACTGTCCCCTGACCCCACTCCCATACATCCATTAATTCTACAAAGCTAGGAAATAAGAATGCAGGTTGTTTCTGTTTAATGACGCTCATTCTCCAGTAGCACCAAAATAACCAATTAAATGTTGGAAAAAGTCCAACAAGTTATTCGGTGTCATGGAACCTCCTTAGCTATATACTTAAAAACAAAAACAAAAACAAGAAGGGGGGAATAAGAAATTTTCTGAATTTCATTGTTGTTTAACTGTATTAACAAAATGAATATCTGGACATCTCTATTATGACAATGATTCTGAAATACTGGCTAGTTTTTCTTCATGGTAAGAAAAGGATTTGGGTAGTATAGACAAATTTAGGCACAGAGGGAGAAGTAGAATAATCTCAAAAATATCTGATATTGGTACAGAGGACTCAGAATGCTTAAAAATATCAAGCTTAAATAACTTAAAATAGCATAAAGACTTTTGGGACACTATAATTTTAAAGACTGAAAAGCATTTTCCATTCCACATCTAATTTGAGCCTCACAACAACCCCATAATGTTAATATTTCAGGAATTTTTATTCCCACTTTATAAAAGAGAAACTGATATTCAGAGACATTGAGTGATTTGTCCAGGGTCATACAGCAAGAAAGAATCACAGGTCAGTTTTGAATCCAAGACTTCCTCACTCTAAACCCATGGCTCTCTTCGGTTTTACCACCATATCTCTAGCTCAGATAAAGAAAGGAGAATAGATCTGGTTGATTGCTACAAATAACAACTGGCAGAAGAATTCATAGTGAGGCACCCCAAGCCTAGCAAAAAAAAAAAAAGAAAGAAAGAAAGATAGAAAAAGGGAAAGTTTGACCTCATCCTAATCTCTTGATGTGACCTTCTTAGAAATTACTTTGGCAACAGAATTGGAGGAGAATCACAAAACATCAGAACTAGAAGAAATTCCTGGGGTCATGTCAGTCCCCATTCTCTTCTGGAATTGCTTTTGCTCTAAGTTGACAAAATTGACACAATTGCAGATGTTTTTAATTTTTCATCCAGTTAAAGATGATTAATGATTATGAGTCAGTACAGAATAACAAATGATTAATTGTATAAATATGTTTCTCTTCTCACTATATTCTGTTGGAAAATTACATGTTCTAATAGTAAAGAGGATGCTACATATCCTCTTAGTAATCCTTTTTGGTCATCTCTTGGATTACCAAAAAAAAACCATCACCAGAGCCACAAAAACCAACACATCATTGTCCTGTTGTTTGTTATTCGGTCATGTCCAACTCTTTGTGACACCGTGACGTTATCCTGCCTATACTGTACACGAGTTTTTCTTGGCAAAGATACTGGAGTGGTTTGCCATTTACTTCTCAAGCAAATTAAGGCAAACAGAGTTTAAGTGACTTGTGCAGAGTCAGAATTGTACATGAAGCCTGGAGTCTTCATGACTCCAGGCTCAGTGCTTTATCCACTAAACTACCTACTTGCCTCCAAGGCATCACTCCACTACCCTAATACACTTACTTAATATTAATCCTCATTATTCTCTAATTATACCATCATCAGGAGACACATTTTTCAAAACACTAAAGAAATAGACATTTAAAATGCCTCCTATACAGAAACACTAAAGAAGTGGCCATTTTGCCTATATATAGAATTATAAAGGCACAGAAAGCTTACACAGATTTTACAAATTCCTGACATTTATAAGAGCTTTAAGATCTATACCGCCTTTGATATACATTATCTCAATAGATTCCCATAACTCCTCTGAGACAGAAGCTCTAGTTATCATTGGTCCCATTTTTCAGATGAAGAGACAGAAAAATAAAGTCCTACTTTTAGAGATGGTCAGAAAATTTATAAAAAAAAGTAGAGCTAGATATTGAATAAAAGTCTAATAACTAAACTCTTAATGCTATAACACATGCAAGCATGAAGGAAATTCACCTTTATTCATAACAACAATGAACATCATACTCGATTTGCAAAGCACTTTCCCCACAATAACTCTGCGAGAGAAGTATCACAAGAATTATAATCTCCATTTTACAAATAAGGAAATCAAGACTCAGAAAGCTTTAGTGATTTGACCTTGGCTACGTACTAAGGAAGTAGCAGAGAAGGAACTGAATTTGGGGCTCCTGACCCAAAGACTAATTCTTCTCTCCACTAGACCAAAATGCCTCTGAATGTGTCTGATATAGTTAATTAATATTTACTTAATTTGGGGCCTTTTAATATAATTAAAGACAAAACATAGAAAGAAGTTCTAAATGACATGTTCTTCCATGATATAGTTTAAATCTTAATGAAAATTTACTTAAATCAGAGCTTCTCAACAAGCTAGCAATCCAGAAAATGTAAGGGGAAAGAGTACCCAGGCACACAAGAAGTCATAAATCAAGCAAAGCAGTGACTTGAATTGGATGTAGCTAAAAAAGAATTTTTTCTATTATTTATGTAATTAGACTATCTTAGACTAAGAGTCCCCTTTTTATAGTATATGTCCCATTCTATCTCTCAACTCCATTGAAGGGACTGGAACATTATTGGTGTTTGATTAATGTTTGTTTATTAATTGATTGAGCTCCTTTTCAATGAGCCAGTTAACTAATTTGTAAACTAATGAGAGTGTGGGAGGGATTGGAGGGCCAACACCTCTGGTTTTCCTTTTCAAAGCTGCTCATCCACTTCTGGTATCTGTGACTCCAAGATGCTATAACATGCCTAGCGGCCACAACCCAAGAAACTAGCTCAATAAATGGACTACACCAGGTTGAAGGTCATTGAAATACCTCAAACTGTTGGTGAGTTAGGAAGTGTCTATTCTAAGCATGTGAAGACATCCCCCAGGGGCATGGGTGGGTGAGAAGAATTTGTTCTGAAGGCCATGAAGGGAGATGAAGTAGGTGCTGTGGAGTGCTTAGGGCTTGGTCAGACATCAAAGATGCCAAAGTCATCCACTGTATCCCAGACCATTGTCAGCCATGCTGACTCTTGTATTGCCACTGGACTTCTATGACTCTGAAAGAGGGAGTAAAGCTAGAGACTTTATGTAACTCTGCATCATTTCAATCCAATTCACTAGCAAGTCAAGATATCACCCTGGTTGTCACTGGTCTCTTCAAAAAATGAAAGACAAATGATAATAAGAAATTCTCCAGACATCTTCTATCAAGCCAGTCAGGACTTTGACTACAGAGAGGCACTTTCTAAGATGGCCAAAGGAGATGCTCCCAAATGATGGAGATGAACATCATTTGGAGGGTGGATGAGGGAGAGGAATTGGATTTATCAATGAGTACGCAGCTAACTCGGTTTTCTGGTGGCAATTACCTATGGTACATCATAGGACCATTGGCTATGATTGGATATTTAAAGCTGGGAGGGACCCCTCAGAGGACATCAAGTTCAGTTCTCTCAATTTTTAGACAAGGAAACTGAATCTCAATGAGGTTAAGTGACTTACCAAACATCACACAGGGAATAAAGGGTAGAGATGGCATCTTAGCCCAGGTCCTAATTACCTTACTACTATAATAAATGATCCACCTATTGGACTCATCAAAGACTAATTCTACCATGGGGAGAGGTGAGGGAACCCCTATTCTATGGTCTCAGTTTTGTCAATTGCACATCTAACAACTGAAAGACTTTCAGAATGAGAGCAAAGATGTGATTGTTGAAGTCCTGGATGAGTATTTATATAGAATTGAATCACTTGAGGTGTATCTGTACTCTAAAGCTAATATGCTATCTTAAAGATCCATTCTATGGACCCACCTTCAAGGAAGAAGTGTTATAACAAGGATCTTTTCATTATTATTGTAATTAATCATCTCTCCACTTTGGATGGAGCTCAGCTAAACTAACTTCACTCTAGCAAATTGGGTTTCAATGATCTTATTATAGATTATACTTTCTGGCTATAGTAAATCTGGGAAAAATGTGTACTTGAATATAGAACAATATGGGTTGGTATTAATATAGAAATATATCTACATGTATATATTATGCATGTTTATATTTAAATATTAACACATATGTCATAAAAGTCTAGGTATGGTTTTAAATTTTAATATCTTCAGAAATATAAATGCTGTAAACTTTTTTTAAAACATCAGAAAGGTTAATTATTTAATAATTTAATATATTTATATTTTCTTATTAAATTTGAAATTTATGCATTTCTCTAATTGATTTTTGAAATTTGCAGTTTTCATCAGTTGCTTCTTACTCCCTAAAAGGAAAAAATCCATAATTCTAGCATTAAAGTCATCCAAAAAATGAGGTTTTGATTCAAACTAATTTGAAAATTCAAAACTACAATTCTGATGTGATTCCACAAGAAAAAACTTGAAGGAGAGAGATCAGGTGAACAAAGTGACCAAGCAAGAAGATATCCTCTATTGATCTATTGTTTTGAAAAATATTATCCTGAAAATTAAATAATTTAAATTGGCAAACTCAAGCAATTAAACTTCCAAATGATTTTTTTATCAAAGTCTGCAGCATTTAAACTTCTGAAGTTATTAAAACTGCACTGACTTTTAGGATACTCTGTATATACGTGTGTGTGTGTGTGTGTGTGTGTGTGTGTGTGTGTGTGTGTCCTTTGCTGATGCACATTTATATCTGCTTTGCAATGTATAGATGCAGGGTGACTCCTGGGACTCTGAGAGTTTAAGTGTCTAGCCAGAGGCATGTAACAGGCATATGTTAGAAGTATGACTTGATCCCAGATCTTCCTGATTCTGAAGCCAGCTCTCTCCATCATATCCTCTATCTATTTCTCTTTCACTAGATTTAGAACGAGAGGACATCCAATCCACTCACTTCATTTTGCAGATAAGGAATTGGGGCCATGAAAGGCTAAAATGATTTGCCCAGGGTCACACCAAGAATAGGCAGTAGAACCAAGATTTGAACCTAAGTATTCTGATTCCTAATTGTCTTTTCCCCATGATGGTAAATGACTGATGAACTGCCAATCTGCATTGCATGGGAGAGAATTTATATACTGGCTATACCAATGAAATCACATCTCTAGACCCTTCCCTCTTCCAAAAAAAATAATAATTTCCCCATTTTCAATGTAAAAATGTAATCAAGTGCAGTTAATGTCATCAGCTGAAACAATTAATTGCTAGAAAAACCATTCATTTGGCTAGAAAAACATCTAAACATCAAAGCCAAATTATATTGAGGTCAAATAAAATATATTCAGGTGAAGAGAATCTATTACTGTGTAGCCATTTACACCCAATTCTGTATCATTTAGAGAGACTGAAAATGTCAGACTATTCTGGGGAAATTCACATATGACATACTCAGATCTATCATATAATACAGTAACCAAAAGAGAAAAAATCATTTATACAATTTGAATTGATTAACAATCAAAGAAACTGGATCTATGAAATGTCATTTTCTATTTTCTGAAATTATACTTCTTTTGTTAGTTATAGAGTAAATTCTATTAGAGTAAAAAAAAGCACTTGGCTTCCATTAACAGAGTCCTGAATGCCAGTGCTGAATGTTGCTGACACAGAATCCTTTCAATATCTTTCAAAATTGACGATGGCAAATAACTACTTGTCCTTCTATCTCTAATTTGCACTCAGGATAAAAGGCTAGGGCATTTATCTGAAACCCTTCCCTCTTCCTTCCATACTGTGATAATGAATGATTCAGCATTTTACCTAAAGTCAATTTTTAACTAGGTGGTAGCAGTGTAAATCCAGCTAAATTTAGGCTAAATTATATATCTTGAAAGTTTGCAAATAACTTTGCTAAAAATTATAGAGAGAAAAAAATGATGCCTTGGGTTCATAAATCATATAAATAATGGTTTCCTTTGCATGGAATGGATGAAATGTCACATATCATAGACATAACAAATAGTTCCAGGTGGCTAAAAATGAAACTTGAATATTTCATGAAATAATGGTCTAACAATTAAAGGGATTTTCCTAAAAGACTACAAAGCAATTGGAAATCCAAAACATTAAGGAAATGAGTTGGGAAGGATTTAATCGTAGAGTACTCATGGAGGCAAAATTTCATCTGGGATTTCAGGGTGCCCAGCAGTCAGTCTGATAAGTTGTTTCTTTTTTTTTTTCCTACTGAACCCACTAGTGATTTGTAGACACTGCCTTTTTTAGAGATGATGGAAAGATGGCTTCCCGGAGAGCTGAAAGGTGAGGCTGTATTATACAAGATAAAACATACCAAGGTAAAAAAAATCAAATATCTCACTTTTGCTAAGAGATGCCCCATTTCTTCTCTGTTCTAGTTGTCTTTCTATCCCCCAATCAAACTAATAGAGGATAAGGTCAATAAGAGATGGCACAAAGCTTTACAAACACACAACCTGTATTTCAAATATGAAAAACTTTCTCTCTGCAGAGAGAAAATGAGGCACACTACAAAAACTTCCATTTAGTTGGACCAAATTAGACTGTCCATCCAGAAGATCCGATTCCTCCTACCTTTGACTCGACTTGCCCAAATGCCTGGATTTTCCCTCAACTTCTTTTTTGCATAATCAGAATTACCCAGGTAATGGCCCCAGCTTCCTTGGTTTTACCATTTTAGAGATGGTCACAGAGAAATCACTTCTTCATTAGATCTGTAGAGTACCATCTGCTTGAAGGAAACTTAGATGCTTCCACTAGACAGATGGATATACATAATCATTTGAAAGCTGTCTCCATCCAGAAGCAGCACTCTGCCTCAAGTACCAGCAAGGAAAAATTTTTATAATGAAACCAAATCATTCCCCAAATATATTTGAATTCAAAGTGTGATTCATTAACAAAAAAAAAAAAAAAAAAAAAAAGGGTTCACCAGTCAGTAGCGCTAGACTTTAGAACTCATCGTATTAATTCATTCAAGCAAACATTCTTTGGCGAGATGGACGGATCCTTTCATCCTGCCCAGTCCTTTGACAAATGAGAAAGCAGAGAATCAGAGACTTGCTCAAAGTCATAGAATTGGTAAGTGTTGTAAAGCTGGGATTCAAACTTGAGTCCCAAGAGCTCTTTCCATTGTACAATCCTGCCTTTCTGAAAAGTTTTGCCCAAACCATTTCACTGTCGCTTAGTAGAGACAGTCAAAACACATACATGCAAACTTACATAGCCATAGTATATGGATTTACATGTATGGATAAGCCAGTTAGACTGCTATATAAAAATGCGACTGGCTGAAGTCAAATTTCCGTTTGAATTCCATATATACAAGGTGGAATTCTGGTCAAACCATAGTCTTAGACATCAGTAATTGTGTGAGACAGCAGGAACAGATTGAAACTCCAGTGACGCGCTGCCAAGGGCAAACGCTTCTAGCGGAAAGTTAGGGCATATCTGTGATTTCCCAAAACAATCTTCCATGATCATTCTGAGTTCTATTAACCCAGAAAGAGAAGGCTCTCCTCTTATTTACCCAACCTAACAATGCATGAAGATTAGACCTCCTAATACATCATGCAGATTGAACCCAGCCACTTAGTGCTACCAAAAAAGTATCTTTTTAAAGGTGAAAAAGTCAGATTTTTCTCTATACAATGCTAGGTAATAAGCCTGGCAAATGTTCTCACTGGGTTAGCCAGTTGTTTTGACAAAATGGAAATATAATTCTTCAATCCAAAAGAATAAACTAATATGTTTCCAATAGAAAATATATATCACCATCATCAATATCATTGTTATTGTTAACATTTACATAAAGTTTTATGATTTACAAACAGTTTTACATGCATTAATTTCACTTGGTCCTCAAAGCAAATTTGTGAGGAGGTGCTGTTACTATGTCCATTTTGAAGATAAGGAAAGTGAGACTTGGGAAATAAACTGATTTGTCCGTAGTCAATGAGTTGCTAAGTGTAATGAGCGAGATCTGAAGCTAGGCTTTCCTGACAATAAGTCCAACATATCAGCAGCCACCATACCACATTGCCTGTCATCTTAATAATGAGTTGGTCTTTCATAAGTTGTTGCCCCCTCCAAAAAAAAGCTATAGAGAGTAATAAAAAGGTCTCTAAATTTGGAAGCAGAAGGTCTGAATTTGAATCAGAGTTCAGTAACTTATTTAACCTATGTGACTTTGGAATACCTGGGTATTTTCATGTAACAAATAAACAAATACATGAACAAATTTAAATTTTAAAAAGAGCCATTTCCAAAACAACTCTGAGGTACCACTTCACACCTAGCAAATTGGCTAACATGACAGCAAAGGAAAGTGGTAAATGTTGGAGGAGATGTGGCAAAATTGGGACACTAATACATTGCTGGTGGAGTTGTGAATTGATCCAACCATTCTGGAAGCAATTTGGAACTATGCCCAAAGGGTGCTAAAAGACTATCTGCCCTTTGATCCAGCCATACCACTGCTGGGTTTATAACCCAAAGAGATCATGAGGAAAAAGACTTGTACAAAAATATTTATGGACGTGTTCTTTGCGGTGGCAAAAAATCTGGAAAATGAGGGGATGTCCTTCAATTGGGGAATGGCTGAACAAATTGTGGTATCTGCTGGTGATAGAATACTATTGTGCTCAAAGGAATAATGAACTGGAGGAATTCCATGTGAACTGGAAAGACCTCCAGGAACTGATGCAGAGTGAAAGGAGCAGAACCAGGAGAACATTATACACAGAGACTGATACACTGCGGCACAATCAAATGTAATGGACTTCTCTACTAGCAGCAATGCAATGATCCAGGACAATTCTGAGGGACTTATGAGAAAGAACGCTATTCACATCCAGAGAAAGAACTGTGAGAGTAGAAACACAGAAGAGAAACAACTGCTTGACCACATGGGTCGATGGGAATATGATTGGAGATGTAGACTCTAAACAATCATCCTATTGCAAATATCAATAATATGGAAATAGGTCTTGACCAATGACACATGTAAAACCCAGTAGAATTGTGTGTTAGCTATGGGAGGGCATGGGAGGAAGAGAGGAAAAGAATATGAATCATGTAACCATAGAAAAATTTTCTTAACCAATAAAATTAAATTAAAAAAAGAAAAGGCAAAAAAATAAAATAAAAGAGTCATTTCCTTCGTCTTTTCTCTTAAAACCAGATTACATGATCTTCAAACTCCCTTCCAATTCTAGACCCCAAGATCCTAAAATAACACATCCAAGAACTTTCATAACTACTAGATTCCAAAATCTAAAACTCAGAATACATCATATTTATTTTCAGGTGTGGGGAAAGTAAATTAAGAAAGAAAAAAAAAATCATATAAAACAATGATCCTAAAAAACTTTTGAATAAGATTTCCTGAAGTATAATAATGGTTTACGATGCAATATAAATATTTCTTTAACTTATTCCTTCACAGAAGAAATTCACCTGGACACGTGAAGTAAAGACAGTTAATATCTTTTAACTCCATGTAAGCAAATTCACTAGATATCATCCTTACCAGGACTAGTATATAACAATTACTCTAACTTCAAATAGCAAGATGTGTCTAACTAAAAGGCAATCTGTTTCATCTCTGTCTTCATATACCATCTATTATAATTCACCAGCACGCCATAAAAATGTAGAAACATAAATAAATAAAACATTGTGTGCATGTGTTTTTAACACAAATGGCATTCTTAATCAACTCTAAGGTCTATGTGGCCCTGGTTATTTTTGGTGATTATGGTTTCATATGCAGGATTCATCAACAATATGGCCGTTTAGTCCTAGGCAATTTGCACAAAATTCATCACACAGAATAGATTATATCACATACCACAAGATGGAATTTGAAAATTTTTAACACCAGTAAGCCACGTAAGCATGGCATGATGGATAGATTCCTAAACTCAGAGTCAGAGAGATCTGAGTTCTAATTCTGTTTCTAATCCTTCCTAATCTTGTGAATTTCTATAGACCATAAAAGAGTAGGAAATGTTTCATTTTCTATCATTGGATGCCCAGAGTCATATACAACATTCTGGCCAGAGTAGTCATTTAATACTTATTGATTTGTTGATTAAATCTTGATAGACCTTCTATGAAAACTGTATGCTTCAGAAGGCAACTGCCAAGACTTATCATCTAAGTCACAAGACAGGCTAACACCATCTGAGTTGGTGGAGGGAATTCCCCACAGAGATCCTTGGGGCATTCCTGAAAGTGCCAGGAAGACAAGAATTTGGCTTCTTTAAATAGAAACTGAAATCACACAGATATTTCTTAGAAAAATAATTCTACTCCAAAAGGAAAAAGGAATATTGATGATAACCTTTTAAACTAATTTCTATGCTCAAAAGTCCTTCCATATAGGATATGCGGATATATCTCTTATGGAAGGACTTTTGAGCTTATATAAATATAAGTGGGTATAATCCATTTGCAGGAGGGTTTTAGCACATCAATATGATATATACATAGGTGTTTATATGCACATATCTTGTCTGGAGGGGCTTTTTTTTGAGCATGTGTATGTGTGTCTGTCCACTCACACATATTCTATATGGAGAGACTTTTGAGCATATAAATATGATATGAGTGTATTGTGTATATA
Source organism: Gracilinanus agilis (assembly GCF_016433145.1). Taxonomy (NCBI): domain Eukaryota; kingdom Metazoa; phylum Chordata; class Mammalia; order Didelphimorphia; family Didelphidae; genus Gracilinanus; species Gracilinanus agilis. The sequence continues at coordinate 253,520,959 of NC_058135.1, forward strand.
CATATATACTACATGAAGGGTCTTTTGAATACATAAATATATATTCTATGTCTATATACATATATCCTACATGAAGAAGATTTTGAGCATGGGAAGTTATGAGAGAGAAGAAAAAGAGAGAGACTATATGTAGTTTCAAGTTACTTTACATGTGTGTTTTATATAAAGATTATATTTACTTATCTGTTTATATGTTATTTCCCCTACCCCAAGGGGGAAATAAGCTTCTAGAGGACAAGTCATTTTTGTCTTTGTATCTCTTACACCCAGCAGAGTGCCTAGCACATAAAAGACACTTAATAAATACTTAATAACAGACCCAGCTTCCTGAACACCATGATGGCCACATATTTAGCAAGTGCTAAATAAAGACCTGTTAATTCCTTGATTAATGAGGCACAAAGACCCCAACCACCCATTTTCTTCTAAGTTTGATCTTAGCTTTCTTACTTATAAGCACATCTCAGATGGAATTAGAGCTTATATTTTACAGGGAAAGCTCTATTGAAATTATAAATTGCCATTTAAAAAAAACTAAAAGCTTTATTGACCTTGAATTTCAGCCCTCCTAGAGTCAGGGTTGAAGTTACAAAAGAATAAACCTAAATATAGACTCACTGTTGAGTGAGAGGACTCTGGTGTTGTCAGTCTCTTTGGCTAGCAGCAAAGGGAAAGAAAGCTCAGGTGTTGTCATGGCGCATCTAATAATAACGAGTGACATTTATGTAGTACTTTAAGGCTTACAAAGAACCTCGCGTGCATCGTAGTCATAATAACTGACCTTTATATAGCACTTTAAAGACTGCAAACTGTTTTATAAATTTTTAATATGGTATTCCATTTTAAATCATCTTAAATTTAGAACTGGCATGGAAACTAGAGGTAAACTGGTCCAATCTCCTCATTTTACAGATGTAGAAACTGAGGCCCAGAGATGTTAGGTGTCTTGCCTAGGATCACACAGTAACTGGCAAAGCTAGGGTTTGAATTCAAGTCCACTGCCTTTAGATCCATTTCTCTTTCCATTTACAATACTGCCACTCGATATGACTTCAACAACGACAATATTGTGAAGTGAGTCCTATTAATCTTATATTTGTCCCCATTTTACAGATGAGGAAACAAGTCTGGAAAGGTTAAATGATTTGCCCAGGGTCTCTATTATTTAATGTCAGTAGTAAGATTTGGACCTTATACTTGCTGACTTGATGTCCAAGAAGTTATCCACTCTTCTCTGCTTTTTAAAAACAAATTATTATAATTCCATATAATTCCTAGCTGTGTGTCCCTGGGCAAGTTACTTAATCCAATTGCCTAGCCCTTACCACTCTTCTGCCTGGGAATTAATACTTAGTATCTATTCTAACACAGGACATAAGGATTTTTTAATTAACATAGGATTCAATTAGTAACATTGATAATTCATTGGAATGGGGCATTTTAGCATCTGTCATAATATTTGTGCCCAAGCCAGGCTTCTATTTCTAAAGATCCAGCTTGCTCCACACTGAGATCGCATCTATAAAATTATCCAAAAATGTCTGAAAATGAACTGAAAAATCTGGCCTAGCTATCCAGATGTTTCCAACTGACCAGATGCACAAGAGGATACTGACCAAGTATAAATAAGACAATGGAGCATAACAAATTCTTGCCCTCCATTGAGGATGATTCCTGAGTTGATCCAACTTGATTTATAAACTGGTAAAAGCCAATATTGCATCCTCAGTTTGATTTTTCCAGCACATAGTACAAATGTACTAAGAAAAACAAACAAAAAAGCCCCATAAATTTGCAAAAACAATGGGATTTCTATACCGATGAAATGAGAGTGAAAAATTGGATTTAAGCCCAAATATATAATTGCTTTTGTAACTGATTTAAATCACTTCCTAGAGACTGCAAGGATGAACTGTAAATCTAAGGAAATGTAGTCTATGGTTTCATCTCCTCTGCTCCTACCAAACCTCATGATCCAAAAAGATTGAGCTCACAAAGTCCAGGGCAGAGACTTAATTACACATATCTATTTGGCCAAGTGGAGATAAGACCTTAACATCATAGCTGGAAAAGACCATCTAACCCTCTGATTTTACAAATGAGAAAAGAAAGGCTCAGAAAACAAAGTGATCTGCCTAAGGCAGCTAACGGGCTGAGACTCAAATTTAAGTCCTCGGAGTCTACTTCCAGTGCTCTTGAGACCACATCATGCTGTCTTCTCCCAAAACCATCTTCTACCTTTAAAGCATAAGAGTGGTTGGAATTTTATCATTAATAAGAAAGCTTAGAACAGGAGTCTTTGCCCTAATACCCACAGAAGGATTTCATGGATAAATTTTATAAGGTTCCTGAACTTGGATAGGAGATGAAATTGGCATCTTAAATTTTTACTAGCCCTTGCTTTCCTTTATAATCTTTTGTACTTTATTTTCTGCATCTGAAAACATTATTCTAGAAAAGAATCCATAGGCTTCACCAGACTGGTCATTAAGAAAATACTGGGTAGGGGAGACCATGGGTGTGAAACATTGTGTATATAACCTTCAGTTCTGTTGATATGGTGATTGGGTCTTCTGAATTTTTTTTCCTTCTTACTCATAAAAACACAACTTTGTTGTAAGGCATGGATCTATTGTAAAAAACAAACAAAAAAAAAACAAAAAAAAACTTTACATCTTAGAAAAATAATACAGCTTCATTCTCTAAAGGAGTAAGAAGAAATATGTAGAGGGAAAGATAAGTAAGGTCAAGAAAATATCAATGAAATTTAATTTAAAACTTTAAAAATACTGCACATGTTATTTCTGATTGAAGTGTGGAGACCTTCAAGTCTATGTGTCATTCTCAAGTGATTCCCAAGATTTGGAGTCATCCACCCTTCTCTGACCTTCTCAGTTTTTAGGGTCCTTACCTAAATTGATATCACCTGACTATACTATTGCTATAGGACAAAAATGGCATATTTGCAAGAGGACATCTTATAAATGCAAAATTTCTATGGGTATCTCTCTTTCCAGGTTTGGAAGGGAAATATGGCGAGGGGAGCAGAGGGAAGAAAAGTATATATTAATTTCTCTTTTTTCTCTGGAATATTCTTGGGAATTGAAATAGGAGGGGATGTCTTCAAATTGAGCATGGCATTAAAAGTACATAAAGGAAAAAACTACCATATAAAAGAATGTGGGCTTTGTATTTTAAAGATCATTTCCCACTTTAGGATTAACTAATGATCAACATCAAAATCATATGACAAATTATGAGAGATAAATATTATCTCCTGGAGAGAAAGGGAGAAGAAAAATGCATTTGCCACACTAGGCTTCCAGGGACAGAAAGGGGAATAATGGAAAAGCTGTAGGGTCCATCTGAGGCCACTTGACCAACTCCCATAGCACATGAGCGCTCCAGAGGGGAGAATTTTATTGTCTAGACTCTCCATTATGATGGAGGAGAAATGATTAAAACTCAAACATCAATACTGAAACTCTTCATTTTGGATCTAGACAAATGCTAGAATTTGCCATTTCTGATTTTTCTACCCCAAACCTTACTAAAGGTAAAATGACATATTTTGTTCCTTTTATACAAGAGCCTTTCAAATACCCATCTGGCAAATAGCTCGTCCAAACTCTACTATTTTGTAACTAAAATAGAGGAGAAATTACTCACAAAAAGGTCATTTTCTACTTGTTGGTCTTTCTATTCAATTCAATTCAAGAAGTAGTCATTTATGTACCTACTATATTCCAGACAGTGTGCTAGGCACTGGGGAATATCAAGACAAGGAATGAACTGTCCCTGTCCTCAAGGATTCCATATTCAGGGTCATGGTATAGTTCAAGACAAACATACACACAGGAGATGAGCGGAAATATGTAAATAGACTTTAAAACATGCTAGCTTGATAGAGGCAGAATTTTATTACCTCAACACTAGATCAATCCCTAGTGCTATAATAGAAAAGAATAAACCCCATTTCCCTTGAGGGAAAAAAAAGGGACTGATTTAGAAAATGGTAATTCCTGAAGAGATAGTCCTCCCCCCACAGGTTTATATACAATCTCCTGGATGTGTAAAAATAGCCCGGTGTCAAAAGGTGCTTCACGCCTCAGACTGTATAGCCTCATTCTTATCAATCCAATCTGATCCCTTCTCAGCTGCGTTTCACACTGCCTTGGAACCTGCTAAAATAGAGAGATGCTCTACTGTAATGACACCTCTTCTCAGCAAGAGAGAGGAGCAGCCGGAGCTTCAGCCAAATCAGCGAGGAGCAGATGACATCAGCGCACTGTTCTAATTATGTTTCTGGGATTTTATTCTATTCTGTTTCTCTAAGAATTGCACGCCGCTGATACTGAGCATGCACACATCATTCGACACTGACTGCCATTCAGGGTACCAGTTCCAGGCCTTCCCTGAAGTTTACAAATTCCCTTTTGGCTTTCCCGTACTCGGGACTGGAAAGTTCCATATTACACCGGGCAGAAATGGTCACGTCTCAGAAGTGGGACACTCTTATGAACCAAGACAATGCCCTTATCTGTAGCTAAAAATGCTTCTTATCCCCTACATCATCTATGGAGCTAAACATCTTAATAATACTTAGAGTTTTTGACATTTGTAAACTAGGGCTTGCAAGCAAAAAAAGCACTGTAATGTCTCTGCCTCAGTCACTTCATCTATAAAAATAGGGCTGGTGGATTCAGCGATCTCTAAAGTCTTTTATGATTCTGTGATTAATTTTCAGATCAAGAAATAATCGGTTCATAAGGGCAACTAGGTGGCTCAATGGATTGAGAGCCAGAACTAGAGATGGATGGTCCTGGATTCATATCTGACCTCAGACATTTGCTTATTTTTTGTGGGACCCTGGACAAGTCACTTAACCTCCATTGCTTAATCCTTACCATTCTTCCACATTGGAACAAAAACATAGTATTGATTCCACAACAGAAGGTAAGCATTTAAAAAAATAAATTAAAGAACTGATCAGTTCTTTGGGGAAAAATCCATTATGAACTATCTTGCCAATTTCAATGAAAATGATCCATTAGATCTCTTTGCATCGACATCATCCCTTTCTTGAAGGGGTTAAATGAAAAAATAGCAATTCCTGAAAACACCTTCCTTCTTCAGACTTCAAGATCTCTGCTTGCACCCAGTGCATAGTCCAGTGTCTGGAACATAGTAAAGGAATACAAATAATTATTGTAATTTGACCATTTTTTCAGGGGCGGACTTCAATTCAAATCTAGCTTCAGATGCTTCCTACTTGCCTGGGCAAGTCATTTAACTCCCATTGCCTAGCTGTTACTACTCTTCTGCTTTAGAGCTGATACTAAGACAGAAGATTAGGGTTTTTA
>NC_058135.1:253526721-253621408 GCF_016433145.1 Gracilinanus agilis
AAGAAAAGAGAAAAGAAAAGAAAAGAAAAGAAAAGAAAAGAAAAGAAAAGAAAAGAAAAGAAAAGAAAAGAAAAGAAAAGAAAAGAAAAGAAAAGAGAAAAGAAAAGAAAGCAGATGACTGTTCACTGTAATGGAATGTATCTAGGAAGATTAATTAGACCTATTTATCCACTTTGGGATCCCAAAGAAATACCCTAACTGGAAACCACCCTGATTTATGTTAAGGAGTGAAAAAAAGACTACATAGATACTCCTGCTGGTTAATCTTCAAACTAATCTATATTTCACATCTACCTCTACTCTTCAGCAGACCAATCTTGGCTATCACCTACTGGTAAAGTAAAAAGTAAAACTGCATATTCACTAAGTCTCTTGCTTGAGTTTTTAGAAATGAGAATTTTCATTCCCAAATATCATATCCCAAATAATTCTGTTTCTCTTTCATAAAATCTGAAGACATTTATCACTATTTTTGAGAGCAAATACACTTAAAATAAATACCTCCACGTTCAAATTTCAATCATGGATTTGGAGCTTAAAGGCACCTAAGAGGTATTTAACCCAACCACCTCATTTTTTATATGAAGAAAATGAGGCATAGAAAAAAATTAAGCAACTTACCCAAAATCAAATAGGTAGTAAATAGGAGGGCTGGGATATGAACCTGGACCCTCTGATTCTAAATCCATTATTCTTGTCATCACCATTACAATGCCTTTCATGAATCTATTTTTTATCTTCAGAAAAAAATGGATGAAACCCTAGAGCTCACAAGAGTTTATAACTTGTAGTTGATTCATTAATTTCCCATCAACAGCACAGCTGACTAAACCATGCTCACCAGTAATACTGCCTTCAACAGCACTCTCAGGAGTGACACCAATTAGCAAGGCCTCCTAAACTCCCTGAAGATGCCACTCGTCCTCCCCCATTTATAGATTTCAGTCCAATGGGAGTGTCATTAATTATTTCCTACTCTTCCCAGGGGCAAATGAAATTCTCTTTTGGATCATATACCCGTCATTTGACAGAGGCAAAAATAGATCTGCTCTCAGTGTTATTGGCACAACTGATTATACAAAAAGAAAGCAAAAATTTACCTGGCACTAAACAAAATCATCAGAATGGGCAGGTCTAAGCAAGATCCATTAACAAGAAAAGATGGAGAAGAGGGTTGATAATTCATATGGTTCCCTGTCACCCAAGTCATTGAAACGGGACTGGCTAAAGATGTGAAAGTATTTGGGGAATGTCAACATTTCCATCATAGTTCTATGTTGTTCTACGTTGACTCAAAAATTTGAGATATTATTATACAGATCAAAAATAGCCATAATGGGAGAACTTATGCATGCCATGAGCAAACCTAAAACAATGAGGAAGTCACAGCACAGAGAAAATAGATCTATTGTGCAGAAACATAGTGTATTCAGGCAAACCTATTTCAAGTGGGTATAAACTAGATATTCAAGTCTCTACAACCTAGTCAAAAACATGCATCCTATATTAGATCCAAAAGAATTACACCAATTGGTCAGATGCAAATTGAAATAAAGTTTAAAAAACTTTAGGAACCCAAATAACATTTTCTAATAGCTCTATGTTTCCACCGGAGAGGAAGAAATATATAGCATTAAAGAAAACAAAATTCACTTCATTACCTCCCTGTTAGGTATAAAAATCAACTCACCTTGTTAAAATGGATTTTATATAGCAATCCTAGAGGACTTTTAAAGAACTGAATTCAAATCTTGATAAAGTTATTTGGATCCAAACAAATGAATGAATGAATGAATGAACACTTTTTTTTTTCACTTCAATCTTTGGCTTTCAAAATTGCTGCACTATGCAAGAAAGTGACACATGAAAATCTCCCTTCATTGTAGGAATCCTAGTGTCACTAAATGCTTTAGGGCCAACAATATATCTACTCCAACATGTAACTCATCCACTTTCTTTAAGAGCTTCAAGGAAAGAGGGAAAAAGACACACACACATGCACACGCATACAGAATTGTGTAGAGAAATGTAACTTACCCAACAGAAAAATAAGAAGAGAAGGGTATTAGAGAAAGGATGAGGAGGGAGAATGATAAAAGGGGGTGAATTCAGGAAGGTAGTTATTAGAAACAAAAGAGATGAAAAGAGACAGGATAAAAAGAGAGAGAAAGAAGAAGAAACAGGAGAAAATGGGATGAAGAGAAATACATAGTTAGTATTCATAACTGAAAATGTTAATGGGATGAGCTCGCCAATAAAACAGAAGCAGAATGAATTAGAAACCAGAATCCAACAATATATCATTTACAAGAGATACACTTGAAACAGAAAGACAAACAGAGTTTAAGTAAAGGACTATAACCAAATCTCATATGCTTCAGCTGAAGTAAAAAAGGCAAGGGTAGCAATCATGATCTCAGAGAAAGCAAAAACAAAAATAGACCTAATTAAAAGAGATAATCAGGGAAACTACATTATGCTAAAATGTACCATAGACATCGAAATAATAAGGTTTCTCTGATAAAGGCTTCATTTCTCAAATACATGCTGAGTATAGAATTGAGTCAAATTTATAAATTATTTATTATTATTATTAGTCAAATTTATAAAAATAAGTCATTCCTCAATTGATAAATGGCAAAAGGATATAAAAGGCAATTTTCAGAAGAATTTAGTTATCCATAGCCATAAAAATATTACCTAAATCACTATTGATTAGAGAAATGCACATTGCAACATTTCTGACATACCATCTTACACCTATCAGAAGTGACAAATGCTGGAAGAGAGGAGGTGAAAATAGGTACTCTATTAAACTGCTGGTAGAGCATTAAACTAGTCCAACCGTTCTGTAAAACAAGTCCAAAGGGCTATAAAAACTGTACATACCTTTTGATCCAGCAATAGAACCACTGGGTATGTACCCAAAAGAGATCAAAGTCAAAGGAAACAGACCTATATGTATAAAAATATTTATAGCAGCTATTTTTGTATTAGCAAAAAAAATTGGGAAAAGGGGGAATAACTGAACAAGTTGTGACATATGATTGTGAAAAATAATATTGTATTCTAAGAAATTACAAGGGAGTTGGTTTCAGAAAAATGAGAAGTATATGAACTGATACAAAGTGAAATGAGAACCAGGAGATCATGTGCACAGTAATGGTGATGTTGTAATGGTGATCAACTGTGAAGGACTTGGCTACTCTGATCAATACAATAATCCAAGACAATTACAAAGGACTCATGATGAAAAAAAAAATGCTATTCACTTCATGGAGAGAACTGATGAACTCAATGTAAACTGAAAAATAATTTTTGCACTTTATTTTTTTGTTTTTTTTAATATGGTTAATATGGAAACATTTTGCATGATTTCACATGTACAATTGACACATTATTTGCCTTCTCAGCCAGGGAAGGCAGGCGGTGAGGGAGGTAGAGAATTTGGAACTCAAAATTCAAAAAGAGAAGAATATTTAAAATAAATAAATAATGAAATTTAATATTAACAAAATTGAAAAGAATCAGAGCAAATGATGGAAATGAATCAAATAGAAAATTAATGTGCTATAAGAAATAAATAAATGAATGAATGAATAATGAATGGGAACGTTTCAGAGAAATCTGGGAAGATTTGTATGAATTGTTACATAGAGAAAGGAACAGAACCAGGAGAACAGTTCACACAAAAACAACAGCATCGTCAAGACAAAAGACTTAAACATTCTGACCAATGCAAGCAGACCATGATTCCAGAGAACTGATAATGAAACCTACTACCTCCTCTATAGAGAAATATTGAACTCAAAGCACAGGCAGAAACCTATGTTTAGACAGGACCAATGCAAGAATTTGTTTTACTTGACTATGTATATTTGTAAGGAGGGTTTTTTTAGGGGAGGTAAATGTATTTTTGTTCATTAAAAACATTAATTTAAAAAAGAAAAAAAGGATCTGCTATGAGAAGCAAAAAGGAGATAACGTTCAAGACCAGGTTATGCATTATATATACATGGTGAGATTATTGGCAGATTAATTTTAAGAGCAAGTGATGTCTTGCAGCAGATGGGGAAGGAGATTGCAATAAAAGTGAGGTAACGGAGGCTTAAATCAACAGAACGATCACCATTTTGTAGCTGTTTCTACCTATGAAACTATTTTAACACATTTGAGCAGTCACTCACCTAAAATCACAAATGTTAGAACTAAAAGAGATTTTAAACCGTAGAACAAAGAATGTTGTTTGAAGAAGACTGAAGAACTTAGAACATAAGGACTGAAAAGGACCTTACAGAAATATAGAACACAGAATCAATATCATATTTAGAGGGAGAGTTAGAGCTTAGAATGTCAGATCAGAAAGGAACCCAAAACATAGAATATGGAGCTAAATGGAATCTTAGACTATATAGCACAAAGACAGAGCAGAAAAGAACCTTAGAAGAGAATGTTAGAGCAGGGAGGGATCTCAGAGCACTGGATTTTAAAGCTCAAAGGAAATCAAGAATTTGGAATGTCAAAATTGTAAAGAATGTTAGAACATAGAAAATTAGCACTGCAAGCATCCTTAGAGTAGACAATACTGAGGTCAAAAAGGAACTTGGAACTGCAGAAGCAATTGAAAGCCCAGAAACCAAGTAGTAGATCCCAATTCAAACACAGGTCTTCTGATCTCAAATTCAGTGTGCCTTCAACCACACTGCACTGCTATTTTTTAATACAGGCCACCCAGTCCTGTCAATTTGGATGAGCTATTTTACACATAAACCCAAACCTGAATGTGCAATAGATTTCAGAATAAGAAAATATAATAATGATAAAGATCCATGTCTACTAGACTTCAGATACTAAAAAAGAGAAAAAACTCATTAGCAGAAACTATTAGCAGAAACATAATAATTACTAGTAAAACCACTTTCCTAAGTGATGTTCCATTTCAAACATTTTCACAGAAAATGATAATTTTATTTTCTTTTTTAAATGTTTCTTGCTTCCCCTCACCTCCCACCCCTTTGGTAATATCATCAACTCAACCATCCAAGCTTATGAAAAAGAAACCATGACATCAATGGTCCCCATATGCTCCATCTATGGATCTACTACTAAGGAGATATTCATTTTTGCTTTAAATAACTTCTTGATGGGGGAAGGCTAGTTTTAAAATAAATTTTCTTTATCTGCATTGGCTAAACAATAAGAAGAGATTACATGGAAGTGAGCTAGGAGGACAGAGGGTTAATGGAGGATGAGAGAGACACAGAAAGACAGTCTGGATTTAAAATCTGGCTATAATTCACAAACCACAAGATCCTTACATATATAAGCAAGAATTGAGTACTCGTAACCTGATTAGTAAAAGCCAGGAGAGTCAGATTCCAATAGAGCTCCTATGAAGTAAATCTATGAAAGCAAAAACTCAGATCTGTTTAAATAAACTGCATGATAAACTTTGTGCCCAGATAAAGATCTTTCCAAGAAGATTAAAAAAGCTTGATTTTTACTAGTGATACTTGTACTGGAATACTTTTGACCAAGGTTCACTTCATTAAGATTAGAATGTATGGAAAACTATTGCTTTCTTTAGGTTCATAGACCCAATTTACCCTATGTTCCCCAAGCTCACACTCTTCTATGGTACTTAACAAAATCTGGTGTAATTCTGGATCACAGATTAAGGGATGGAAGAGAGACCTGTGAGGTCTTTGAGCCCAATCCCTTCTCTTCACAGGTGATGAAACAAAGACCAGAAGAAATTGTTAAGTGATTGGCCCAAGATGGAAGTGACACAATTTGAACACCAATGTTTTGACCCCAAATCCAATGCCACACAATCTCAAATACACAATACTATCTTGGCCATAGAGCCTGGTATATTTATTTAGAAATATAATCGTTGCCTTTAAGGGAATAGCATTCATTGTCCTTATCCTCAGTTCACCATTAGCCTTAAGCATTCCCATTTCTTGGGCAGATTTCCTTTAATCTCTAGCACAATGCAGCCTCTATCCAACTGGCCCTCTCTCATTTTCATCAAACCCTAAACCAGAAGACAGAATTCGTCATTTAACCTGCCAAGGTGAAGAGGGTCCAGAAATAACACCCCACCAAAAAAGTGAAAGCAGATGCTTCTTTTTTGGCAGGAAAACTAAGAGGTACCTTTTGTTTCCATCAAGTGTCCCTTGAAGTATTCTTTACTCAGAAGGCCATTTGTGTCTGGCATATCCCTTGTCGAAGGGTCTCTGGCCCTGAATGGCCCCCTGTATTCATTACAAACTGTATCAATATAAAAATATAAAAGAAGAAGATTACACTCTGCAGTGGGCACAGAACACACGTACCATATGCTCTCTCGTAAAAAATGTAAAAAGCTCCCACTCCATTGAGGAAAGGGCCAGCCCTCCAGACCCTAGAAAAATAAAGATGCTCTGTAAACATTTCAGATTCTGCTAAAAGACGAGCTGCTTTTAATGAATCCAGGCTAATAATTCTTAAAGAGAACTTCCTCAACCTAAAAGCTTACCTCCAACAAAAAGACTTCCTTTAGCATATATTTTTCTCAGCTGTTCTTTCATTTGGTTCTAACCTCTCCACCAATATAAGTTTAAGGAAAAGTTCAGGACATAGCAATACTTATTTCTGTTTCGAGGTGTCCCAATGAGGAGGTCAAAAGGACTTTGCCACAATAATGCTAACATCTAGACATAAGAGAGTTGAAAATGAGGTGAGTGGAGACTACACCTTACAACATCAAGAAAAGAGACTCACTAAACTGCTCAACATTTCTATAAATAAAAGTAGGAAAGCATGTAAGTGTATTATCTGTATTCTCCCCTCAGAATCATCCATCAGCCTTGGGGAAATCCTCACACCTAATGGGCCAAAATCAACTCCATCCTTATTAATAAATGAACAGATAATTGAAGAAGTCCATAATGGGGCAAGTGAATTGGAAAAGAGCATTGATACTGGGATCTGAAGACCCGGGTTCAACTTCTGCCTCAAATGTTTGCTTACTGAATGACTTTGCTAAACTGACTTTACCTCCCCAGACTTCAGTTTTCTCCCTCATCTATAAAATGATGGAGTCTGAGGTCCCTTCTGGCCCTAGATCTATGATCCTAGGCTAGCAATGAGATATAAACAGTCACTGTTACAAAGGAACAGGTTGGGTAAAATAAAAAGAGATGACCTGAGAGTTACTGGTCTTCCATTTAAACCCTATATCAAACATTCATTAGTTGTGAGACTATGAACTGGTTTCATCTCTCTGTCCTAATAACAACTATGAGACCAAAGGGCAATGGGTAGGTAATTGGGGTTAAATGACTTGCCCAAGGTCACGCAGTTGGAAAGTATCTGAGGTTCTATTTGAACCCAGGACCTCTCATCTCTGGGTCTGATACTCGATCCACTGAGCTGCCTCTGAGCTGCTTACATCTTAACTAATTCAACCTTAGTTTTTTCACTTCAAAAATGGAGGTCAAACCGAAGCTAGTTAAACAGGTCTCGTTACTCAAGGCTCTATGCTGAGATAGATTCAAAGGCAATCCCTAGTTCCCCTCATCCCCAGTAGTCCCATCTCTCAGGAAACTTACATTCAGCTAGAATAAAAATGATTATATTTCATATATTCTAGGATGATTATGAAGAAAACCTTAAAAGGCTAGAAAGATGAGTCATTATCATCATAAAAAGTTATCATTGGTGATCCTGCAAGTGTCCAACTACAAAAGCCAACTTCCAATATTTTTCCAATTTGGGGGAATTTTGGAAATATCCCAACACTCTCATTTGACTAAATCATTTCACTTCTCCTGGGCCTCAGTTTCTTTATCTGTAAAATGGAAGATTTGGACGAGATGACCATGGAGATTTCTTCCAGCTCCAGAGCTGACTCACTAAATTCCCTTTCCAGGACCAGCTCAAAGGACAGCTCATCTGGAGGGACTGAACAGAATAATTATGGATCATTGGCAAGGTGTTGAGCTTTGGGAGGTGAGATGATCTGTCTCTTGAGTCCTGGATTGCCACATGGCTGAGGGATTTTAGGTTTTAGTTTCCTCTTCTTCATGCATGACTTCCCTGGGGATTAGGAGAAAGGTGAGACACAAATGGGGGAAAAAATATTCATTTGCTAAGCACCAAATTCACACCAGGTACTTTTAGAGATCAGCTGGTCTACTCCATTCAATTTACACATAAAGCCCAGGAAAAGGATGTGATTTATCCAAGGTCACCCATCTAGAGAATGACTTAGCTCAAGCTGGAACCTGTCCATCTCCTGACTCCCCTGTTGAAGTAAACTTTTCGCTACACTAAAATGTCTTTCTTTTGTAGTGATTTTTATAGTGATCAAAAGGAATGCTTTGACCCTTCCCTTGACCTAATTACCAAGCATGGCTGCTTCCTTTTTTTTAGTGGTAAGAGAGGACGATGTATCAGGAAGTCCCCAAGTACACATGTGGGACCTTGGGGCAGGAACTCAAGCTTTCAAACCTCTCATATGTAAAATGCGATAATAGGACTGCAATCAAACAAGACCAAACAAATAACAACCAAAAAAAAAAAAAAACCACAAAGCAGCAGGATCAAAAAAGCTAATATGTGTGGGGCATTTTTTCAAACCTTAAAATGTTATATAAACAACAGCTATGAGTGGCACGATGGATAGAGAGATGTCCTTGGGAGCCGAAAAGACTTGGGTTCAAGTCCTACCCACAACATAGACAGTATGAGAGAGCCTTAGGAGAAGAGTCTGTGTCCTCTCTGGCAAATCTCTAAAACAAATTATAGGAAAGGGCCAACTCACATTAATGGAGGGAGCTTCCTTCCTTGGGAGTTCACCTGTATCAGTGAAGTCAGAGGTCCAGTCACTCTTCCTTTCAAGGAATCCAGACTATAGCACTACTCGTGATCAAAATACATTATAGTTTTTAAACCAACAGGGAAAATACCCAAAATACCCAAACTGCAGTTTATGAAAATGCAGGACTCCATGTCGTCCTAACTTAATTCCAGATAACAGAGGTGTGTCTTTCATTTTGGAATTAGGAATTAGAAAATTAGGAAAGCTTTCTGAGATCCCTTCCTTCTATCTCTGAGATTCAATGAGTCTATTGAAGATAAATAGACTTAGACCAGCCCAAGTGAATTGCAGAGCTCCATAACAATGGTTCAAACATGCACATGTATGTATACATGTGTAATACATACATGAACATACATATCCATATGTAAATACATATACATGAGAGTCTGTGATATCATGATTTAAGCACTGGTTTTAGAGTTAGGAAGATTTGGGTTCAAATTTTGCCTCTGGCACTTGCTTGGTTATATGACTTTTCGCAGTCATTTGATGTCTCTGAGCCTCAGTTTTCTCATTTGTAAAATGGGGTAATGATACAACCTGCCTCATAAGGGTCATGGTGAGGAATAAATGACAAATTCTTTACATAATACATGTAAAGTGCCCAGTCAACCTAAAAGTGCTATATAAATGTTAGCTATTATTATATAAAGAGTTGTGCAAATATTAAAACAACATATAAACATGAATTCTTATTTGTCATCTTGAGCTTTGCTCAGCACAAGTTCATTTATTACCATTTTACAAATGAGGAAACTGATACTCAGGGGGGAGGTGTCTCAACCACAAGTACACAACTAATAAGTGTCTAAGGCATGATTTGACCACAGGTCTTCTGACTCCAAGCCAAGCTTCCCTTACGGAGATTAGAAAGGGCTATCCTAAAATGCTACTGAGAGTGGAATTCTTTCTTGCAGCCTTTGTAATCAATCTAACAACATTCATTCATTAAGTGCCTAGAATGTGTCAGGCACAAGACCCAAGAGGAACATACCTAATAACCCAGATCATTTTTAATTTAGTAGTACCCAAATAACAGTCAAATTGGAGATCCAGAATAGACTCTCTTGCTGAATAGAAAAAAACACACAGGTAAAAAGAAATGCCAGGAGTTCTGGGCTATTGTTTGCTATTTCTAACTGGGTAGATGAATCACTGCTATGTCAGAAGTACTTAATGTAGGAGAACCATGAAAATATTTGGAGCCAATCTGACCCAGACCCCTAGAAGGGGTAGTGCCTGCTCTACCAAAGGCATTTCTGTAGGGATCTCTTTTCATCCTCTACCTCACTCTCCCTAGCAAAAATCCCAGTGACTCCTCACCAGTAAAAATATCTTGTGTTTGGATACAGTCAGCTAGTTTTCTTTAAGGAACACAGAATATCTGGAGAAATTATCTGGGCATTTTGCAAAACTAGATGCAGCCCAAGAGTTATTAATCCCCACAGTCACTCAGAGATGCCAAGGATGAGAAAGGCTAAGCAGGATCATGCCTGACATTCTGGGTGGAATTCGGTCCTTTCCAACACACTTTCTCAAAAGAATCCCCACATCAATCCAGGGAGGTAGACAGGGCAGATAGCCTTATTTTACTGAGGAAGAAGCTCAAGGAAACGGCATTTAGAGATTTGCCCAGTCATATAGCTGCCCATGGACAGACCAGTCTCCCCACAGTCCTGGTTTCTTGCCTTCATTGTCTAATAACATTCAGCATCACTGTGAGAGGAAGCAATGAAGTTTCATGCCCATGATCTACCAGATGGATTAGGCTTCTCGACTTGACCCTTTACCATCCATCCAGCTGGAACCTTTGTGCAGCCCAGTTCAACAGTGTCCAAAAGCACTTAAAATGAATTTCCATTTGGCTGGGTTTCAAATTATCCATATTTTTAAAGTTTCACATTTTTTCAAAGGTGACTCTCATTCAGGCATGGTCTACGTGGAACCTCTCCAAGGCTAAGAATTTGTATTTGCCAAAAGAGATGAATAAAGAATTCCTCCTGCCTCTTATTTATTCCTACCATGTTTTCTGATTTATACTTCGATGATCCTCTAAATTATAAGAAAGGAGGATATTGGTCAGTTCACTCTTAATTATTATTATTATTAGTGACAATAATAATAACTTTATTATTAATGACAACAATAATAATAACTAATATTTATAACCCTTTAAGATTTTTAGGGATTTAACTGATATTATTCCATTTGTTCCTTACAACCACTCTGTGAGTAGGTGCTATTATTATCCACATTTCATAGATGAAAAAGCTGGGGAAGAGAAAAGATATGTGATTTGTCCAAGGGCACACAGCTAATAAATGTCTGAGGCAAGATTCAAACTCAGATCTTCCTAGCTCCAACATTATATCCACTAGCCCTTGCTGACTCTATCTCAGTGGCACCTAGCACAGGGCCATGTTCAGAAAGGCATTGAGCAAATTACTTCTGGTGCTTGGCTAAGCAACATCTCTGTTCATCTTAGTTCTACTGGGATGCAAGATTCTGAATGTAATGTAAAGGAACTTCCCTTAGGGTAGAAAAAGAAGGAAGGGACTCTCTGGGTGAGTGGATGAGAATAAATGCCAGGTTCATAAACCACTTTAATGGAGGAATAAAAGGAATGCCATTGTGGCCTGCATTCACAGATATAGGGCTGGAAAAGACAATAGAAATTGGTCTTCTTGTCCAATCCCCTCGTTTTACAAATGAGAAAACTGAGGCCCAGGATATTAAAGAGATTTGCCCCTGGTTACACAGAGAATAAGTGGCATAGCCAAGACTCAAATCCAGCTCCCCCAACACTAAATCCCACTGCATCATGTTGCCTTCTTTATGTACTTATGGCAGAAATTTAATATTTATGTAGCCCACTTACTAGTCAGATCTTAAGACCCATCTCTGCAGTTGCTGGGCCTTTTACTCGTTTAAGAATTTAAGCAGGGCATTATTAACTTTAGTTAGATTATACTAAGCTTGTTTTTTTTTAAGAAGCATGTTTAAAATAGTCTAGTTTTTCAGAAGCATCACTGTAACAGACCAGTTTCAAAAGGCTTGATTGCGAGATTTTACTTCACAATTCCTTTTCCAGATCACAGTTATTTATACTTTTAAAAGAGGATGGAATCAATATGCTGTTATCTGTGTGGCTAACAGTCTCACACAAAGAAAAACGGAGAACAATCAAATAAGACCCAGAAATCATTCTTCCAATGATTGTCATTGAAATGTAACATTAGTAAACATTCACAGTTTGAAGTCTCGTTGGATCGATCTCCAGCATAAAGTAGTGCAAAAAAAAGCATTCCAGTCCCTTTATTCTATGGTCCCAACCTTGGTACATTTCCTCCAATCTCAAGTCCTCCGTGACTTTTATCAACATTTGCTACTGATGCCTTTCCAAAATTAATAATAAAAATAATTGATTTCTGCGGGCCCATACGGCCTGTTTTTTTTTAAGTTAATTTCCAGTTAAAAATAAACTCTGATAAATCCAGGATAAAACCATGGCCTCTATTCTGTTAAACAATTTACTTCTTTAAGTTCACACAGCAATTAATACAAATTTTTGGAAAAAACAACCACTATGGAATCCAATGATTTCTGAGAGATGCTATGAAAGCATTGGTAAATGACCATTTGACTGTATTCATTCTTACATAGTAAATACTTCCAATGCCAACTTTTTTTTTCTGCTATCATTAAATAATTACTAGCAATGTTGACGGCAGGCACACACACTCACACTCACACACACACACACACACCACACACACACACACACACTCCCTGTCAAATGATCTTGGCTTTTTAATCATCTCTTCCAGCTGATGTGCAAAACTCTTGCATTCTAATAAAAATATAAAGATCGATTTGCTCTCGTTTAGCCCCACCCCCCTCTACAAGGTATATCATCTGCTTGATATGTAATACAAGTTTAGTGATAATTAGGTCTCACTTAACCAATAAATGGTGTACTACTGTATGCATTAGACTCGTTTGCATATTTCAATTTCTTTGCTGCACTCTGTCTGCATGAATAGATTTGGAAACTTTGGAAGGGGGCGAACATCACACATCAGTCTCCACAGTCTTGGCATTGGTGCAATTGTTTTTCTCTGTCTCACTCTCGTCCCCCTTCCCCTGACACTTTTCCTCTTTTGCACAAAGAGATTCCTTCACTCCTTCTTCCATCTCCAGATACTCAGACTTGTCCCCGAGGGAAGAAGAAGTGGAACTCCGGAATTTCTTCAGCAAGTTAGAGGGGAGGTACGGGCAGCTGACGGCATTCTGGGTCATCTGCGTCTGCTCCTCGTTCTCAGTCTCTCTATGGTAGAAATAGTTAAAGTTGGAGACAATCACTGGCACTGGCAAAGCAATGGTTAACACGCCTGCAATGGCACACAGGGACCCCACTATCTTGCCCCCCACCGTGATGGGCTTCATGTCCCCATAGCCCACAGTTGTCATCGTCACCACAGCCCACCAAAAGGCATCCGGGATGCTTTGGAAATGCGTCGTCGGCTCATCCGCTTCGGCAAAGTACACAGCACTGGAGAACAGGATGACCCCGATGAAGAGGAAAAAGATCAGAAGGCCCAGTTCCCGCATGCTGGCCCTGAGGGTATGACCCAGGATCTGAAGGCCCTTGGAGTGTCTGGAGAGCTTGAAGATCCGGAAAACCCGGACCAGGCGGATGATCCTCAGGATGGCGAAGGACATGGCCTGTTGCTGCTGACCGTTGCCACCCCCTTGCTGCTGGGCCAGGTCAGTGCCCAGGGTGATGAAATAAGGCAAAATGGAAACAATGTCAATGATGTTCATGATGTTCTTGAAGAAAAGGGCTTGGCTCGGGCAGGCAAAGCAGCGGACCACAAACTCGAAGGAGAACCAGATGATGCAGACCGTCTCCACAATGAAAAAGGGGTCATTGAAGATTGTGTGTCCCGAGTTCTCGAGGTGCAAAGACATGGTGTCATTGGACACCAGCCCCCGCTGCCCACCGGCGCTCAGGGCCATGATAGACTCCTTGTCGTCCCGAAACTCCGGCAGAGTCTCCAGGCAAAAGATGACGATGGAGATCAAGATGACCAGGACCGAGACGATGGCGATGCCCCGCGCTGGGCTCGAGCTCTCTGGGTACTCAAAGAGCAGCCAGATCTGTTTCTTGAACTCGTTTTCCGGCAGAGCCTTGTCTTCTTCCTCCCTCACAAAGCCCTCGTCTTCCCGAAACTTGAGGAGGGCTTCCTCTCCCAGCTGGTAGAACTTGACCTCCTCCGTGAAGATGTCAAAAGGGACATTGACTGGCCTCTTCAGACGCCCCCCTGATTGGTAATAATATAAGATGGCATCAAAACTGGGCCGGTTCCGGTCAAAAAAATATTCGTTGCGTAAAGGGTCAAAATACTGAGTCCTTTTCTCAGGATCCCCCAATAGGGTCTCTGGAAACTGCGCCAGGGTTTTCATCTGGGTCTCAAAGCGTAAGCCGGACACGTTGATGACCACCCTCTCACAGCAGTCACTGTAGCGGACCGAACTGTAGCCGCCCCCGCCCCCATCATCCTGAGGCAGCAGGTCAGTGTAGGAACATTCATCCCCGTGGTCATCCTCACTGTAATAAAACCTCCCGTCTTCTTCCTCTTCCTCCTCCTCCTCGTCCTCCTCCTCTTCCTCACTCAGCTCCCTCAGGATTTTTTCTTCGGATCCGCTAGGCATGAGGTCCGAGCAATGAGGGAAGCTGCTCTGCCGGTGATGGAGTCTCTTCTTCTCTGACGTCCGCTGTTGTCGCCGTCGTCTTCTGCTGCTCCGGCTGCTCTGGGGGTCATGGGAAGAGCAGGCTCCCCGGGCTTGGTGGTGGTGATGGGAGCCGCTACCTCCTCCTGAGCCCCCACTGCCTTCCACAGCCGCCGTGGCAGCCGCCACAGCCGCTGCAGCGGCAGCCCTGGAGTGAGCCAGCCGTTCCCTCTCCCTGGCCCTGGCCTGAGCAGCATAGCCGTAGGGCATGTGGCTGTTGCAGCCTGAGCTCTCCGCACTTACCATTGCAACCTCCATGGTGCCGGTTTGATGCGAGGGCTGACCCGGGCAGGAGAAGGAGGGTGAGGAAACGCCCTGTTCTAGTCCTCACCGGATCAGGAGAAGTTCTGAATGCTTAGATGGATTTCTTGGAAGAACAACGATAGTTGCAGTTCCAGTCCAACTTTGCATTTTCCACTCTATCTGCTCCCTAACCACTTGCTTCTCACGGGTTCCACATTGTACCACTGGCCTTGGCTGTGGAGAATCCAGCAGGAGCAGTTTCAAGTCTAGGTCAGAAAAGATGGGGTTTGCCAAGCATTCCTTTATGCCTACAAACTCCAACCACAAAAATGGTTTGGGAGCCAGTCTATAAGGATGTCCTGAGGTTCAGAAAGAACAAGCATTAGCCAGCCAGTAATGGCACCGGGAAAATGCATTCTCTTCTCCTGCCATGGAAATTGTCCAGAACTTGGTCCATTGAACTCAAATAAGAAACCAGAAGTCTTTAGTTTTAACATTTGCCTTCCAGTGAGGGTTTAACCCATATTGGGTGTTGTGAAGTGGGTCCTGACATTGCTTCTCAAGCTCAGCAAGAAGGACTTTGAAGTCCCCTACACATCAGTCCATTAACAGAGTCTCAACCCCAGGGGCAGCAAGGGATGGGCAGAGGCAAAGACTTTAGGAGCAACAGAGGGTACAAGAGGCCACTGCAATGTCAGACTCAACTCTGAGGTCTCCATAGAAGACACGGAGGTGGAGATGAGTCGCTCTTTGGCTAAGATCATGGAGAAGTTGCACTTGACCTGAAGAGGAGAAGAAACAAATGGGGTAGGGTTGGGTAGGAGGAGAAGAGGAAAGACTGTCATTTTCCTAATAAAAAAACATCAAGCACCAACTTGTCTTGGGCCTCCTTGTGAACACCTCACTGATTCTCTCTTGAACACTCACTTGATCTCAAAGGCCCCAAGATCTCATCACAGTTCTCTCCTTGGCCTAAGTGAAAGAAAAGAGCCTCAAAAACACATCAAAAGCTATGCATTTGCTAAAAGTGTATTATGGTCTGTTCTCTTATTCTTTTCTCACTTTTTTTTCTTTCTTGATCCCACTCGAGTCTGTTTTCTGACCCATTTACCCCATTACTCAATCTGTTTTCTTTGCACCTTTTAGTCTTTTCTTTCCTCTACTTGATCCCCACATGATTCTCAACCCAAGCCTTGCTTTCACCTAGTCCCAATAAAAGAATAGCAGAACCATAGACTGTGAGAACTAGAGAGCTCTCAGAGATCTTCCAGGTCTCATTTACAGATGAAGAAACTGAGGCTCAGAAAAAATTATTCTTGTTCAAGGTCAGCTATTTAGGTAGGGACAGAGCTACAGGGAAAACCCAGATCTTCTGCTTATCTTTCCAGTGCCAATTGTAAATTCATTTTTACTCTTTGTATATCCCCTTACTGGTCCTCTCTTCTCCTCCCACTCACTCCATCCTCATTTCTTTCGCCTTCCTTTTCTTTTTATACCATTCTTAAAGTCTTATTCAGGTCTTAAATAAGCCCCTCCTTCAACCAACTTCTATCCTCCATAATAGAAAGCTTTAAAGTTAGACCAGGTCAGAAGTAGCCAAACTGTGCTGTGTTTCTGCAATCCTTTGGTCCCTAAGCATACTTTATAATTCCAACAAGCACGCTGAACAAGAGAGAGGGCAGAGAAGATATCTGGTCTATACCTTCAAGACTTGATTTAGGCAGGAATATTTCCAATTCCCTCAACCTTTTCTTCTCATCTTGGTTGAGCCCACTTACATGTAATAAACAGCATTCCCTCAAATCCCAGATTAGTTCCCTACCCAGAGGAGGTAGGACAATTTATCCCAGTTCCTAATAATCCACCTCTTTCCTTTCCTTTCCTCCAAGTTTGCTTTGAAGAGTCCTGGCACAATTCCCACATGGAAGCTTATAGGATCACAGATTTAGAACTGAAAGGGACTTTGGAAGTTATCAAAGCTAACCCTTTTTTTTTTTAAACAGAAGAGGAAATTTAGGTCCAGAGAAGTTAAGGGACTTGTCCGGGATCACACTGAATGTGCCTTAGATGGGAATCAATTCCAGTTTTAGCACTCTAAGCACTATATCAAATGGTCTCTTTATCCTTTTATCTTCACTCATTTTTCTCCCATCCATGTCCCTCTACTTCCATCCCCTCAAGCCTTCTCTCCCTAGTTTTCTCCACATATACATTTCCTCCTAGCTTTCTTTTTACTGAAGAAGATACCTTCCTACAAGGCCCAGTCTGGGTCCCACTGTCATGAAATTTCCCTCTGGACCTCCAAGCTGTCTTCCTTATCTTCCATTCCTCTCCTGACTCCTCAAATCCATGTATAGAGCCCAGATCTCCTGTCTCCCTTCGATTCCCTTTATATGATGCAACAGAATTCATGGAATTACTTTAGGTCCATGGAATCAAGAGATGATTAGAGGGGCAATTTACAGACCATTTCTGATAGCATTTTTAGCTTCTGATATTACTAGATCTTCCAGATGCATGGGACCAAGAGCGAAAGGACTTCAGGAATCCTTGACAAAATTCATCTCTTGACCACCTGCTGCTCCTTACTGAAGTGTGTCAGCCCTGAAGGCCCTCTAGAGTATTAAGGCCTGCCAAGCCCAGGTGTGGCAAGTGGGGACTATATATACTTCTCCCCAATTAAAGGAACTCTCCTTGGGAGGGAGAGGAAGTCCCCATTTGGAGGTTTTCCAGGCAGCAAGACTGGGAGACACATCACTCAAGGTGTCTTATATTATCTGTTTCCATATTCCCAAAAAATTATTTGTGCATACTAGAGGAACTCCAAGTCCCTTAAAGTAATATATCTCCATATTTATTTTATAATAGAGAATTTATAACATCAGTTCAGTGGTGATCAGCACAAGGTGGTTTGTTTGTTTTTGTGGTTTCAGACCTCTCTATCCCTGCTTCCCAATATCAGGCCAAACATGTCAGAAAATGGAAACCTGTATTTAGAGATAAAGTACATAGGGACAACTTTCTCTGTGTAATCTCTTATTTTTCCTGTCCCTTGGACATTCAGGATTCGGGAACTCCTACACTGACTCTCAGATAAGATGCCAGGCTGTCTCCTCTATACCCATTTGCCCCTTACTCCCACTCCACAAACTGATTTAGGAGGTGTGTGGGGAGGGGGGAGAATGAGTGTTACTCTTTTATTCCCCTCTCCTTCTGTTCAAATACTTCCCTTCTCTTTCATTGGTCACCAGTTACCTCACTGTCCCTTGTCTTTAAAGACAAAGTTCCCTCCCACCCTACAAGCCTGACTAGGTCAAATCTTCCCCAGGGTGAGCTAGGCTGACTCAAATTTACTCCCAAGGGCTTCTCAATAGGGATCTAACCAAGGAACCCCTCTGCTATTGCTTTTTAACTCTGAATTCCTATAGATACAGTGTGCCTGGCATATAGTAGGTATTTAATAAATGTTTGTAGACTGATTTATTGACTTAAGATTAACAGAATTAAGCTCAACCCCCCCCCACACACACACACACCCTCCAGACTCCACCTACTCCAACCCCACCACCCACCCTCAGGATATAATTTTGCTTATTTCTAATTCCCCCAAAGGTCCAGGGTGGTACCCGAACTCAGTTCCTCTGATTGTGAGTGTGTGTGCACATCTGAAAGGCCAACACACAGGCACACCAACACACACGCGCGCCATTTATATAGCCTCTAAGTGTGTGCTCATCATATGCTGATAAAAATACATGCAAATTCAGAGCTGGGAGAAGCAAGCAAACGAAACCCGCTCACCAGCTGTTCCCCAAAGGAACAGCGGACCAGACTCAGGGATGAGGCAGGCAGGCAGCCTCTGCTAAACCGAACCCCCCCCCCCCCCTCCGCTGGGGAAACGACATCTTTAATGGAACAGTCGCCTCCGGATACAGGTTCATGCCTAAGCATAGGAAAGCCGGGACATGAAGCCCCTTCCCCGGGATTGGGAAAATAACAACTGTTGGCAAGGGGAGCAAACAACATCCTCTGTACCTCCCTTCTCCCACCTCCCAGGGTTATTTTTAACCGCCTTCCATTCATGCCCTTCTGTTAGATCCCGGTAGCCCCCTCCCCCGCCCCACATCCATGCCTTGTTTTTAAACAGAAACTCTGTGCCTCCCCCCAAGGGGAAGGGAGGAGAGGAAAGAAAAAAAGAATTCTAATGATACTTACCGTTCCCAGGCAGGGGATGGGGGGGGGTCTCCCTGTTTTCCAAAAGCCAACAAGGATGGATGGTGGAGAGGGATCCTGGGGAAAAGGGAGGAGCGCGCAGGTGGGGGCAGGTGGAAGGACCAAAATAAGCCCAGCCAGCGACTTCTCAGGTTGAGCGGGGGTTTGGAGGGAAGAGGCAAAGGAGCCCTGGCTGCTGCATGGCTCGGGGGAGGATGATGCTACCCTGGGAAGGACCCAGGCGTCCAGTTGCCTCCGGAGATCTACGCTCCTGGAGGCGACTGGGAGGGGACCGAAGGGCCACACATAGGAAAAGGGAAGGAGAAAAAAAAAAAAAAAAAGAGGGGGGAGGGAGGGAAAAGGATGAAAATCCTAGACAGCAGCGCTCACTTGTTAAGCCCGAATTCCTTCCCCAAATCCATCTCTCCCTCTCTCCTGTGCGCGCTCTCTCTCTCTCTCTCTCTCCTCCCTCTCTCCAAGCAGCAGCAGCAGCAGCAGCAGCAGCACACGCCTCCCCGGGCGGGGGCGGGGCCAGGGCCGGGCCGAGGGTGTGGCTATAGAGGCTGTCGCCAGGGGCGCCTACCCGGGAGGGCGCAGGGGGCGGGCGCAGTCACGACGCCGCAATTCCCTCCCCCGCCCCACCCCCTCCCCAGGGGCTCTGCTGCCCCCCCTAGGGAGGGAAAGCTGTCTGGGAGGCTGCTTCTGAAGCTCACCCACTCTGGAGGCCCTTCCGTAGGGTCCTCTCCGGCGCGCCCCATCACCACCACCACCACCCCCCACACACACACACACCCCCACCTTTTAAAGGTGCGGGGTGGGAGGGAAAAGGAGGGAGAAGGGAGAGAAAGAGAGAGAGAAAGGAGGAGGGGTTGGAGCCCTGGGAAGTGGGAGATGGAGAACCTGATGGCCAGCGCAGGAGCAGGAGATCTAAAATGAGGGACCAGGGCAAGGCGACCCACTGGGGACCCCAATGGATCAGAACCTGGAGCTGCGGAAAACCCGAGTTGCTGCCTTCCCCAGCCACCCCCGACCCATTTCTTCCTTCTCTCCCTCCCTTCCCACAGCGTGTGTGTGTGTGTGTGTGTGTGTGTGTGTGTTCCAGCGTACATTCATCTCTTCTTGCTCTCCCTTTGTTTCTCGCGTGGCCTCCTCCCTCCAATCCTGCCTTCCCCTCTAAGCTCTAAGCGCACTCTCTGGCCCCTGGCTTGGTCTGTCCCTGAGCTGCGTGGGGGTGAGTTTCTCATCCTCCACTCCTGCTTCCCTCGGAGTGAGGATGCTATTCTTCTACCCCACCAATCCTTCTCCTCCCCCTTCTTCTCTTCTTCCTTTTCTGCCCCTGGAGATTTCGGGGGGAGGGGGGAGACTGGGGGCGTCTGGACTGGAGAGTGATAAAAGGACGGAGCCACTCTTTCCCCCCACCCACCCCCACCCCACCCCTCTCCGGATGGGAAGTCTTTGAGGATGGATGCAACAGTTCCCAACTACTTTAGCCTGACTGGGGTTCTGCTTCTCCCGTCATCATGGACTTGGCGTTTTCTAGGTGGGCATTTGCTAGGGAAGGGGTAGACATCCACAAAACATTTCAATATTCAATCTTTTTTTTTTAATTTGAGGGAGTGGGGGGCTCGGGCGACCGTGACCCCCATCTCCCAACCTGTCCGGCAGACTCACACAGACCCTACACTCACTCTCAACACGCCCAGGGGATACAGAGCATCAAGGCAGCAGGTGCTCCTTCGCATGAGTTCCTCTTGGATCTGTCTTCCTTGGAGGCTCCGATGTCACCACTCTTGGCCATGACTATGCCCCTTGCATCAGTTGTAGCCTAGGGTTCATTTAAAAAGAAAAAGGAAAAAAGCCAAGAGGCTTTTTTTTTTTTTTTTTTTTTTTTTTTTTTTTTTTGGTCTACATTCTTTCCCTGAATTTCTCACCTTAGTCAAAGAGGAGAGAAAGGTTCTGGGAAGGGGAAGGAGACTGGGCACAACTGGCTGGCAAAAATGCCTCAGTGAACCCGGGAGATCCTTGAACCAGAGAGGTATGCCTCAGTCACCTTCCCCTTTCCCAGCTCTCCCCATCTGACCAAAGGGAGGACAAGCCTGAGCAACCCAAGGCTTGTCTTCTCCCCAGAGGCTGCTGCCAACCCCAAAGGGTGGCTTTGTTCACAGACTGTGTTGGCATTCTCCCTTTGTGGCGATGCATTAATTATTGAGAGAAATATTCAGGACTTGAATTATAGATATGCCTCCACACACCTCTCCATAGCAGGCAGATAGGTAGGAAGAGGCCTGATGAAGGGATTTGGACAATAATAGCAAATGTGCTTGTTTTGTTTTTTGTTTAAAAAAAAAAATGAAGATGCTAAAAGAATGGCCTGGAGTGGACTGGACAGCTCCAGTAGCAGACTGCTAAAACCTGACACCAATCCTGAAAGTTTTCAGTTGTGGCCTCTGGGCCAAGTTTCTGGTCAGGAACAAGAGAAGCAGAGAAATATACCTCCTTCCTCTCTGTTTGTATTATAACCTCAGGCCCTCCTTATGTCTCCCTCAGCAGCTCATTCAGTAAATTACAGGGATTGGTCTTTTTCAAAAGTGAGTTGTTTAGGAATGACTGCTCTGGACCAGAGTGGGGACTGGGAAGGAGCAGGGTAGACAGCTACCTGGGGCACAGTGCAGGGTGTTCCAGTTAGCTCCATTTTTACTGGGGCTTTTTTATGAATGCACATATTTTTAACCTTCCACACTCAGCAGTATAATAAAAGCATTTACATGATGCTTTAAGGTTGGCAAAGTGCTTTACAAATATGATTCCATTCGATCCTCACAATGCTGGGAGGTAAATATTTATTTTGTGATGTCAAGTCGAATATTGTATAATGAGCCTAGAAGCCCACAATGGATAGGAAGTAGTCAGACCTTGCCCACTATGAAAAAAAAAGGACTTTTTTTTAAGGTAATTTGGTATCTTTAGTGCAGAGAATGAGTGTCTGAGTTTGACTCGGGAATCAGGAATAACTCTGATCCTAGCCCTGGTCTCCAGGCAAAGCATTTAATTCTGAGGTACCTCAGTTTCCTCATCTATAAAATGGGGAAAGTAATAGCACTGACCTCACTCAAATGGGATCACATATGTAAAGCACTTTCCAAACCTGAAAGTGCTATCTAAATGCTCCTTATTCCAACTTTCCTCCCAAATAGGAGCAATCAGGATATGGAGCTGTAGACTTGCCAAAATGAAAATGTCTGAGAGTATGGAGGAAGGAGGAGAAGAAGCAATAGGGAGCCAGGGTCCTTGGTTCCAAAGCAATTTATGAAATTAATCAGAAGCCCAATGCCATCAGTGGTTTGGAAAATAGGATTGCATGATGTCCCCAAGATGGCAGCTTTATCAAAAGCAAGATATTTTCATTCTACCTTGTTGGGTTTTTTTAATAATTTAAAGAGGAGGAGGACTTTATAAATATATATCATATTTCTAATATAACAAGAGTCTGAATGACTTAAGCAAAGAGAGAATTGATGCTTCAGAAGGAGATCTTAGGAGGACCAAAAATTTATTGAAAACCTAGGTTCAAATTCTGCCTCTACCAGTTATTCCTTATGTGAGTGGCCCTGGGCAAATCACTTAACCCCTTTGGACCTCAATTCACTCCTCTGTTAAATGATGGTAGTGGACTAAATGACTTCACCATTCCCTTCCGTCTCTAAAAACAATGATCTATGGTTCCTCTGAGGTCTTTTAGAGGATGATAATTTTGGTTGGTTTGGGTCCAGGCTGATTTGGTTTTGGTCCAAGAATTTTCTATGTAATTTATAAACTCTTGAGCCAACAAGGGTAGCTACATGGTACAGTGATAAAGAACTTGGTCTAGAGAGGGAAAGATTCATCTTTCTGAGTTCAAATCTGCCCTCAGACACGTATTAACTTATATACCTTACTTTATCTGGGCAAGTCACTTAACTCTTTGGTTACCTTAGTTTCCCTCCTTGGAGCTGGAGAAGAAAATGGCAAATCACTCCAGAAAACCTTAAATGGGGTCACAAAGAGTCAGATACAACTGAAATAAATAAACAACCATAAAAGAAAACCACCAGGAGCAGTAAAAGTTTATTTTCCTTGCCCACAGCCATACAATGGATATATGTTAAAGGTACCACTTGACCTTGAATTCTTAGTCCAGATAGCACAAGGAAGGATAGAGATAGTGACTGGACCTATAATCAGATTTTTATTGGGAATTCCCAGAGAAAAGGACTCCATATGCCAATGTAAGTCACCACTTTACATAATCTGAGAGAATTACCTGGGCAGCTAGATGGCACAGTGCCTAACTTGGAATCAGGAAGACTGAAATCTTCCTAAATTGAAATCTGGCTTCAGATACTGAGTAGCTATGTGACCCTGGGCAAGTCACTTTACCATATTTGTCCCCATTTCTTCATCTGTAAAATGAGCTAGAGTAGGAAATAGCAAACCACTCCAGTATCTTTGCCAAGAAAACCCTAAATGAGGTTACAAAGAGTCAGCCATGACTGAAAATGACTGAACAGTAACAGAGAATTGTCCAAGAGAATTCTGAGAGGTTCAATGACTTGGCAGAGGAAAGATTTGAACTCAGGTACCTCCTGACTTAATCAGTTCTCTCTCTTCCTTCATCCTTTCCTTCATTCTTAAATTCTACACTTCTTTTCCAACCTACCCAAGACTTCATCTCACAAAAAAAAAATCTTCCCTGGTAAACCTGCACCCCTCCCATCATCTCCTTAGTTTGAATTCCATCAATAACTTATATAAATAATTGATATCAACATCAAAATTACATATTTCCTTCTAATTGCTCCCTCTCTATTTCACAGACAGACATCCTTGACTCTTCAATTAGATTTTTTAACGTTGACTCTGTCCCCTGCTTGCTTTCCATCCTTCCCTGACAAGATGCAGCTTGGTCTAGTAGAGAGAGTGCTGAATATGGCCTAGAGGATCTGAATATGGCTTCAAATCTATTCTCCCCCAGGTGTGACCTCAGGCAAGCCACAAAATTTCCTACTCATTTTCCCTCATAAATAAAATGAAGGAGCCATGAATTTGGAGTCATAGGATGTGGGTCCAAGTGCTAGTTCTACATTTGTTAGCTACAACCTTGAACAAAGTCTGTGTTTTTTTCTCTTTGGGCCTCAGTTTTCCCATCTATAAAGTGAAGGAGTAAGACTCAATGACCTCTAAAGGACTCCTCCAACTCTAGATTTATGATTTCCTGAACCTATAATCTATGCCTAAGAAAAATTATGAGAGACTAGTATAGTCATCTAAGTGGCACAGTAAAAAGAACTCAGGGTCTGGAATCAGGAAGACCTAAATTCAAATCCAGCCTCAGAAACTTATTAGCTATGTATTGTTATTAGAAGTATTATTAACCTCAGTTTCCTTGTCTATAAAAAAAGGAAAATACAGAATTAGCATCTGCTTTCCAGGGTTTTTATGAGGATTATATAACATAATAATTGTAAAGGAGTTACACATACCCGGCACACAGGAAGCATTTTATTTATGTTAGCTAGTTGTAGTAGTGGAATGATCATTTGGAGCAAATGATGGATGGAAGTGGGAAAACCCATGATAGTAATAATGATGACAGCTAGCATTTATAGATCATTTTAAAGCATACAAAGCATTTTACATATGTTGTCACTTTTGATGCTCACAATAGTACCTCTGGGATATAGGTACTATAATAATATAGATTATTATGCCCATTTTATAAATAAAATAACAAGGAAGGTTAAGTGACTTGCCCAGGATCCCAGATAGGTGTCTCAGGAAGGATTAGAACACAATACTTTTTGACCCCCAAGTCCAGTGTTCTATCCATTATTCACTACCTACCACTATAAAATTTGTGAGTTGATGGTCATGAAGCCCTGAACTAGGAAAATAGTCCAGAGAATGGAGAGGAATGATTGGGTAAGATGTGAAAGATGTAGAAACAACAAGACTTGGTAAATGACTAGATAGAAGTGAGAGGAGTCAGAGGGAATCCCTAAGGTTCTACACCTGAGTGATAAGGTGAAGAATGTTGCCATAAACCAAAGAAGGGAACTCAAAAGCAAAAGCAAGTTTAAGAAGAAAAGAAATGAAGTCAGCTTTGGCCAAGCTTGCTTCACAAACCTTAAAGCACTCTAAAAAGGTTAGCTATTATTAATATTAATATTATTATTCGAGGTTCTAATGGAACAACTAAATGGAGCTGTCCCATGGGGGAGTTGGAGATGCATGTCTGGAGCTCTGTAGAGTCCAGGATTGGAAATACAGACTTTAGCACCAAATGCATAAAGATTGGTAGCTAAGTGCCCACAAAATCCCTGATAATTACTTTTATTATTATTGTCATTTTTTAAACCTTCCTAAAGTTGATTGGAATGATATGCAAAGGGGTCATTTGCTAACCATCAAGTTTCTCAGGGGGAAGATGAGGAAAGCACACACACCATCCATTCCCTTTCTTCCCTTCTTTCTCCAGTTTTTTTCTGTGCCCACACTGCTTCCTATTAACATCAAGACCCTCAACCAAGGCACCCACACTGGTCCTCTCCACTAACCTTTGGCTTTGAGAGCATTGGACCAGGGTGGGTGTGAGTAAATTCTAGAAAGCTTTTCATTCCATGCCTTTCATTCCTATTTTCTTTGTTGCAGGTGGGCTGAGCATCCCACAATCCCTTGTAAAATGTGAATCATTCCCCTATTATTTTCTTGGAGGTGCGATTTGTAAAGCTTGTTCACCACCACTACCCACTCCTGTCTTACCCAGATAGACATTGTTCAGATCTTAGGACAGAGAAAAAAATCTGTCAAAAATAAAAGGAAATAAATCTTTCAAGAAAGTCCTGTCATTTCTCAGAATGTTTCTTTCCTCTGAGATGTAGGAAAAAAACCTGTCCCAGTATTAGCTTATTAGCTCACCAGTGAGCTTACCTTGATCCCTTCCTCTCCATGAACACATTCTTATTCAGACACTTGTGACTTTTCAACTAAAGTATTAAAATACTCTCTTAATTGGCCACCTTGTGTTCAAACTCTTTCCCTCTCCACTGAACTCTCCATATAACTGCCAAATCAGAAGCCCTAAACCACAAATCAGACTACTCCACTGCTCAAGAAGCTTAAGTGGTTCCCTATTGCCTTTCAAATAAAAGGCAAACTTTTCCTTGGGTATTTAATCCTTCCTCTCTTCCAGACTAATAATACCTTATTCCTCCTGGCCTGAGCTCTACTAGAGTCAAAATGACCCCCAAAAAACACATTCTATTTCCATGTCTGTTTCCCACCTTCATTCTCTTTCACAACCTACCCTCTATGTCAGGGATGTTCTCTGTTCTGGACTCTACCATTCAGAAGTCTTTGCTCTTCAAGCCTTAGGTCAAAGACTATCCTTTCTTGATCACATGGGTGTTTATTTTATTGGTTTTGAAGAAGACTTGAAAGAAAAGTAATAACTAGTAGGGGCAGAAATGGAAAGTATTTTCCATTGCCAGAAGGAAAAAAAGTATTCATTTTGTATATATTTCATATTGGCTTATTTGTGCCTCTGTTTTCCTCCAGCACACTGAGAGGTCCTTTCAGGCAGGGGCAGTTTTTTAGAGGGAGTGGTTTTTTTTTTGTCTTTGTTTTTATTCCCAGTGACTAGCACACAGCAGACATTTTAAAATGAATTGTTGAGTAAAAAGATTATTTTACCATTGATTCTTTTCATTTGCTTCCTACATATCTAGCTGGGCAATATGGCAGAGGAATAGGGGAGTTGTACTTGAAATGAAAAGATCCAAGTTCAAATTCTAGCTCTTAACATTTACTACCTGTGTGACCTTAGTCAAGTCATTTAACCCTGCTGTGCCTCAGGTTCTTCAGCTAGAAATACACTGATCCTAGAAAAACTTTGGCAACGTGCTGAATTCAGGTACTACTCTGATTTTGTCAAGGATTGGTACTATTTTCACTAATGTGGGTTGTAACCACTTCATGTGTTAGTCAACTGTTTCATGATTTCTGGCTTTAAAAAATCACCCTATGACAAACCATATGACAATGACCTTTCAAACTTGTATGATGGATATGCCAACCATCTCTGTGCCATGAGCCTCACTACCTGATAAATGGATTCTTGATCTCCCAGCTTTCAATCTCATTGTCTTTCTACAGACCCCTAGATAAAGGGTTAAATCATCATGACCAAGGATTTTCTTCTGCTTGCTTATCATCTTTTTCTATGGCACTTTGGTCAACCACACATTTTTAGAGAAAGGTGAGCTACCATGATAAACATGGCAATAGGAAATACTTGGCCAACATGAATTTTTCACTCCTCTATCATCTATTCCTGTTGAAGGCCACTTCTCATTGGTTCCCAGGTAACCTTTTAAGACTAGGGGCAAGACATGTGGAACTTATGATGATCAAACAAGAACAGCCTTTCTCAGCAATACAATGATGCCAGACAATTACAAAGGACTCATGGTGGAAAATGTTATCCAACACCAGAAAAAGAACTTTTTGGTGTTTTTATTTTTTTTTTGAAAATTTGAAAAATTTTATTTAATTGATTTAGAATATTTTTCTATGGTTACTTGATTTATGCTCTTTCCCTCCCCTCCTCCCCCTCACCCCACCCCATAGCCAATGAGTAATTCCACTAGGTTTTACATAGGTCATTGATCAAGACCTATTTCCAGGGGGCAGCTGGATAGCTCAGTGGATTGAGAGCCAGGCCTAGAGATGGGAGGTCCTAGGTTCAAATCTGACCTCAGACACTTTCCAGATGTGTGACCTTGGGCAAGTCACTTGATCCCCATTACCTATCCTTACCACTCTTCTGCCTTGGAGCCAATACACAATATTGACTCCAAGTTGGAAGGTTAGGGTTTTAAAAAAAGACCTATTTCCATATTATTGATATTTGCATTAGGGTGATCACTTAGAGTCTACATTCCCAATCATGTCCCCATCGACCTATGTAATCAAGCAGTTGTTTTTCCTCTGTATTTCTACTTCCACAGTTCTGAAGAAGAATTTTTTGGAGTCTGAATGTAGATCTAGGCATACTATTTTTCAAAAAGAAGTGTGGAACTTGGTAAATAAATGTTACCTCCTTGGAGTCATTATAGTTACTTTAATGAATTTTAAGAATCATTTTGATCTAATGTATTTCATACATAGCCCCTTTATAATTTAGTAGATGGTGTTTCCAAAAAACAATATTTTCTATCTTGCCAAAAAGAAAAAATCAATCCTCAGTTAATCTGCATTTCTGAATTTAGCTAGGCAAAAGTCCTAAGACAGAAGACATATAACCCAGCTCAAGGTCTGTATCAAAACTTTTCCAGTTTATTAGAACCTACAAGTGCTTCTATAACTTGTCTTCCCCCATTGAAATGTAAACTTCTTGAGGACAGAGACTGGTTGGCTTCCATTTTTATCTCCAGTTCTTTTTTGTTTGTTTTTATTGTGATATATTTGTATATAAAAAATAAAATAGCAACAAATACCAAAAAACTCATGGATCACAGATTTCAATGGACCTTTGTGGTCAATTAGTCCAACCATCCAACTCCATCATTTTACATATGCATATATACACACATACACAGGCACACATACATACTTATACATTCATATGTATGTTTATTTTATAAGTATACATACATACACACATATATACATATACACACAGAGAGAAACATGTACAAAGTTGGTATATAAATGGATATAGTATTTCTTTTGCTTCCTCACATGAAGATATAAGACCCCAATTATTATTAAGTTGTTACATCTTAGTCAACATCAAAGCCTCTCTATTAATTTTTTAATTCTTCATCAAGAAAGTAAGAACTACTGTTTAGCTAAATTATAGTATATGTAGCATATTGATCTATGGAATATGGCCATATTAGCAATTTTTTTGTCTCTGATTTAGTTTTATCTATAATTTAATAAAGTTTTAAAAGGAGAAATATAACTTCATGAATTAAGGGATTTTAATCCTGGCTTATTTATATTTGAATGTAATTGGGTTCTTGTGGGGTATTTCCAGTTCTTAGAGAAGTGCTGGTCATTTAGTAAATCTTTAATTAATCCTTGTTGACCCACTGACTGTCTTGCTCAGCTGGAGGAGCCTTTAAGAACCCAAGATCTCCTTTCTGCCCCAATGGGGCACAGAAGGAATAAAAATTTCAAGGAAGATTGGTAAAGCAGAAAGAACACAGAAGTTAGTTTTTGCCTCTCTGCTAGTTACTATCTATGTTTCTAGTCTTACTCAAAACCAATAAAATGAAATAACAATAGCAACAAACACTGAAGAACTCATGGATCACAGATTTCAATGGACCTTTGTGGTCAATTAGTCCAACCATCCAACTCCATCATTTTACATAAAAGGATCCTGAAGCCCTAGAGATGACACGCTAAGATCATACACAGGTAGTAAATGTCAGAGGTGGGATTTGAACCCAAATTGTCAGAGGCTAAATGTAGTCTTCTTTTCACTGCACTACAAAGTACCTTGAGCAATTCCCTTAATTTCCCTGGATCCTAAGTTATTTTCTTATTTATAAAATGAGAACATCATACTAGATTAATATCTGAAATCTCTTCTAGTTCTAAATCCTATTGTACTATGAATCAATAAATCAGTTGATATGAAAGACTTGAATATGTTTTCATTATCTAAAATCCATCCCAAGAAAACTTGGCATTTTAAGTGGAGGCTCTTAACTCTTGGATTCTCACACTAGACTTAATTAATTGTATTTGTATTCCTAGTGCCTGGCACAGTATCTAGCACCTGGTACACTCTTAATAAACACCTGTTGATTGGTTCATTGATTCCTTAAGATTGATGACAACATTAGCAGGTGTTGGTGACAATATTGTTTGTTTAGATCTTTAGAGCGTTTTGTAAACAGGACCCAGCCTAAAGAGGGGTATGGTCTGAAAGAGTGTTTGCTAATCCCTTGTTTGGTTCTTGACATTTTCCCATGGAAACTGGATTAAATGATCTGAACCTGGAAAGGGCCTCTATTTAGATCATCTCATCCAATCTTCTAACTCTAGAAATGAATCAACAGAGATCCAGAGGGATAAAAGAACTAGTACAGTGCCCGACACATAGTAGGTGTCATATAAATAAATAGTAGCCATCATCACCATCATTAAGACTTTTCCAATGTTACTCAGGCCATTCAATGAATCCCAATCCCCTCACTCCAGATCAAGGGTTCTTCCCACTGAGTTCCCAGACTGACCTCCCCCCCCTCCCAAGTCTATTTAACTCATAGCCTTTCTGAATGATAGTGGTTTCTGGGCATTTCACCTCTACCTAATCATGATGTGATTTCTATGGGGAAACAGTTTGAGTTCCAATTTAAGAAGCTAAGAATGATTTTCAAAGCTCAGCTGGTGTTACCTCCTACTTGAAGCCTTTCTGGTGGCAAGTGCCTCTCCCTGAAATTACCTCATATTTACCTTCTCTGTATATTTTTCTTTCCCCTTAAATAAGTGTACGAAACATATTGTTCCTTCTGATCAAAGTAAGCTTTTTGAGGCCTGGGACTGTTATATTTTTCTTTTAGAATCCCCAGCACCGGTATCAGTTAATTGGGTAGAGAGAGTAGTAAGTTTGAAATCCTTCTCATCTTTATGAGTTCAAATCCAGCCTCAGACATTTGCTATCTGTGGGATCCTGGGCAAGTCATTTAATCTTTTTGGCTCAGTTTCCTTATCTGTAAAATGAGCTAGAGAAGGAAATAGCAAATCTACTCCTTTCTCTTGCCTAGAAAACCCAAATGGAGTCACAAAGAATCGACCATGACTGAAACAACTGAATAGCTACAAAAACAACAAAAAAAAAAAAAACACAAAAAACCTGTGCCTGAAATAAAACAGATATTTAACAAAGAATTGTGGACTGATTGACCAGGATCCATTGCAGTAGAATATAGGTTTTGTTAACTAGAAGACTTTTTGAGAGAAGAGGTAATGTTTTTGCCTCTTTTCTTATTCCCCAGCACAGTGTCATGCACAAAGCAAATCACTGCTACATTCTTGTTAACTGATAGACTGAGTGTTTCAAGAGCTGTTGGGTCACTGTGTTTTTGTCTCTGTATCACCCAACCCATGGCAGATATTTAATGAGGAGTGTAGAGGCCATGAGGTAGCCCCATGCTTAGAATACTGGACACGGAGTCAGGAAGTCCAGAATTCAACTTGAGCCTTTCCTGTATACTAGCTGTGTGGCACTGGGCAAATTACTTTATCATTCTGTGCCTCAGTTCCCTTATCTGTAAAATAAAGTTAATAATAGCACCTAGGGCAGTTATGAATCAAATGAGGTTACTTCTATAAAGTGCTTTGCAGCATGTAATGTACTATATCTACATGAATTATTATTGTAGGATTTAATCAAGTTATAGATTTTAAGGAGATCAGGGTCCTCTGGTCAGCGCTGTCAAACTCCAATAGAAAAAGAAGGAATCACTAAATTAAATCATGCTTGAGGATCCCTGATGGCCACGTACTGATGTAGAAACCACAAATTAACATTATTTGATATAAAGTATTTTTATTTATCTTGTTCAATATTTCTCAGTTACATTTTAATCTGTTTCAGGTAGCACTGAGGAATTTTGCCAACTGCAACAGGTCTGCTCTTTGATACTTCTCAGCTAGCAGCCCTGCCCCATTTTTTTTAATACACGAGGGTGCTGAAATCCAAGGTCAAAGTTAGTAAGTGATAACACCAGGATTTCTACGCAGTGCATCTGATGTCAAATACGAAGTGTTTTCTGCTTATCATATCTTAACCTTTTATTTTTTCCATCATGAACCCTTTTGGAAGATGAGGGATACCTCCTGAGAATAATATTTTCAGATGCATAAAATAAAATCCACAGGAGTATAAAGGAAACCAAGTATATGGAAATATAAGTATCCAAATATTTTTAAAACCAAGTTAAGAACTCCTGGATTATATCATATACAGCCTTCTCCCCTCCTCCTCAATCTCAGCTCTCCCAAAAACAGATGGGGATACTAGTTGGAGGACAGGCGCTCCGTCCCTGGAAAAAAAAGAGTCCCTGGAATCAATAGTTCATTAACTCTGCATCTGTATAAGAGCATCTCTGCAAAGAAAGTTGAAACTCTCCTGGTCATTTGTTTCTCCATTCTGATTTGGGAAACAAAAGGTAAGTTTCTCTATATTGTAGAGAGCAGCCTCCACTCTGGTCCACCTTTCCTGAATTATTGGGGTTCCTAAATCATTGATAAATTGAGTCTCCCTAAGTCAGAACTACTGATGCTGTGGATCTGATGGTCTGGGAACAACTGTAGCTTTTAAGGACTAATTAATCATTCCTTTGATTGATGCACACCTCTGGGCTGAAGGTATAATAGCTCATCTCTTTATTTGTCTGTTTCTGCTTATGTACAGATGCATGTGAATGGATCCTGTGTTTATGTTGTCTTCTGTGTTGTTTGTAAGCTATAATAGGAATGCTAATTATTAAACTCCCGCAAATGTGCCCAGAGGCTACTGGGAGAGATGCTTCCAAT
This sequence comes from Gracilinanus agilis, assembly GCF_016433145.1. NCBI lineage: Eukaryota > Metazoa > Chordata > Mammalia > Didelphimorphia > Didelphidae > Gracilinanus > Gracilinanus agilis. Next base: position 253,559,435 of record NC_058135.1, read on the forward strand.
AGATCTAAAAATAACCAAGTCATAAATAACCATTTGCAGATGGGAATTGTTCCTACCATCTTCTAAACAACAGCAGGTTTCCCCTCAAGATGTGATAGGATGTTTCAAGATTTGCCAGGAGGTGCCTAGAACTCCACTAAAAGGCAGACCATCTGAACAAGAAGGGTATTAAATAGGGCAGCCCAGGAGGAGGTTCTTTTAAAGGCACAATTGAGCCACTGGTTTGGGCTTAAAACAGAATTCAGGTGTATTCAATCTTGAGAGGCCGTTACAAACCCCAAGTACATTAGATTTGTCCATTGGAACTATCCCACAATTCACTCTCTCTCTCTCTCTCTCTCTCTCTCTCTCTCCCTCTCTCTCTCCCTCCCTCCCTCCTCCTCCTCCCTTTCTCTTTACAAACACACACATATGTGCATATATATATACACCTATACATATTTATATATACATTTTTAAACCCTTACCTTCTATTTTGGAATTGATACTATCAGTTCCAAGACAGAAGAACTATAAGAGCTAGGCAATGGGGGTTAAGTGGCTTAAGGGGCTTAATGATTAAGTGATTAAGTGAAGGATCATATAGCTAGGAAGTATCTGAGGCCACATTTGAACCCAGGACTTCCTGCCTCCAGACTTGGCTCTCTATCTACTGAGCCCCCTAGCTGCCCTACCCCCAAATATACTTTAGAAGAACATTTTTTAAAACTAACATTCCAAGGGCTTTTTTTTCCAAATGAAAACTTTATTTTTAATGGTTTTATGCATTATTTATCCAGGTTGTAGAACAAAGTGTTTCCAAATAAATTGTTTGCTCTGAAAAGTTCACAAAGCCCCTTTATTTCTTGATTTTCTGTTTTACAAGCATGTAGGTGTAGGAGCCGGGGTGTTGGCAAGGAAAGATATTTCCCCAATCCCCCATTCCCTCCCAAAAGAAATTAAAGATACTCGGGAAGGTGAAATAACAGTTGTTACTGAGCAATGGGTAGGGGGACAGGGCCAAGAACTGGTTGACACCCCAGAGACTCAAGCAGGTGCCACTTGCTCAAGGTCAAATATATGGTATGGTCGATGTTGAGCCCATGTCCTCTGATGATAATCCTTTGTCCTTTCCTCTATGGCATCCCAGGTCTTCCTGACTTCAAGACCTCCTGACAATCTCTGTTCACAAAACTACCTCTAACTGAGATGCTGTGATTCATAATAATACTTAATTGCCAGACTGAAGGAGGTGTTACTTCTGTCTAGCAATGGATGGAATTTGGCCTAGGGCTCAAGAAGGAAAATCAGAGACTCTGTCCCCTAACATTGCAAGAGGCACTGAATATTTTATTCCTAAATAAAAGGAAATGTGATTATTTCAGGCAGTAATAATAGGTTCTAATTAAACATGTCTTTAGAAGTGAATAAATGTAATAAGGAGATTGGTAAATATTGTATTTCAAAAAATAGCACTGGAGAAATTGTTTTTGCATTTTGCAAAATACAGAGATAGTTTTCTTACTCTGCAGGTTATGGAAGAGGAGGAGGAAAGGTTTCCTAGAGGCTTTTAATAATTCTTCATTATGTGTAGCTAGTAACTTTTGAGCTGCTTTGGAAGACTGCAAGTAAATGACTGATTTTTCATAGGAACATAAATTCTCCAATGAGATACAATGGCTATATCCATGCCTATATTCATATCTTGATCTAAAAATATCATACAGTAGACATAAACCAGAGTCAAACTCAGCAGAATTTGTCAAAATTATTTGACCTACCCCCCAAAAAATATTTTTTAAAGGAAAGTTGGGGCAGCTAGGTGTCTCAGTGGCTACAGAACGAGGCTTAGAGATGGGAGGTCCTGGGTTCAAATCTTACCTCAGGTACTTCCAAGCTGTGGGATACTGGGCAAGTCACTTAACCCCCATTGTGTAGCTCTTACCACTCTTCTAACTTGGAACCAATACGCAGTATTGATTCTAAGATGGAAGGTAAGGGTTTAAAAAGAAAAGGAAACATAAATTTATTTTCTAACCCTTATATAATAAAGTAGCCAGGTTGCCTGAAAAAAATTGAAGCATTGGGAAAGAGAGAGCCATGAAGAAAAGAGGAGAAAGAGGAGGAGAAAAGGCAAAGACTGAGACAGAGAAAATACTAGTAGAGGAAACTCCCATCATAAGTCTACCAATGCAGAGAGGTGCCTCCTGTGCAACCTAGAGAGCTAGATGGGTCACCAAAAAGTTACATGACTTGCCTTATGGTCATATGGGAAGCACTGGCTGAGCTAGAATTTGAACCCAGCTGTTCCCTGATGATAAGGTGCTATAATTGACCTACCATCCACAAAGCCTCTGGCTGCTTCTCTCTCTCTTCCTTCCCTTCCTTACCTCTCTGCTTCTCTCTATCTATTTCTCTCTCTGCCTCTCTCTGTCTCTCTAACTCTCAGTCTCTATCTCTGCCTCTGTTTCTCTTTCTCTGTATGCCTCTCTCTTTCTCATCTCCTCTCTTTTCTTCTTCCTTCCTTTCTTCTCTGTCTCTCTCTGTCTCTCTGTCTCACACTCTCTCTTTCTCTGCTTCTGCCTCTCCCCTACCCATATCCCACTCTGTTTTCCTTAACTGTCTCTCCTTGTTAGAAGGGAAAGTTTTCTAGGTAAAGAGAGGGCATATCAGGAAACAAATCCACAAGACACTGAAAGTGCTCACATTCATATGCATCCATCTCTAGATATATAAGGGTGTGTGTATATATATATGTATATATAATATTTTATTGATGCCTTTTGGTTTTATACCACACACTTGTTTTCTATTAGACTTCCCATAAAACTCTTCTTTTTAACAAAGAACTACAGCTGAAATAAATGAACAACACAGAAATAAAGTCTGCTAGAATAAGCAGATCTCTGCATCCACAGAGCTTGAGAAGTCATCTAATCTAATGCCCTCATTTTACATAAACACAAACACACACACATATAATATATGGGTTTTTTTTTTAACTCAGAGGAATACGTGTGTGTCTTACATGGGAATTAAGTTAGAACAGAAGCTCTTTAGAAGCAGGGATTGTTTCGTTCTTTGGTTTTCTGTCAGGCAAATGGTAGGCACAAATGCTAATGGATTTATCAACTGGCCCAAAGCCACCCAAAAATGAGTGGTAGAGCAGGGATTGGAGGGCAGCGAGGTGGTGCTATGGGCTGAAGTCAGAAAGACATCTTCCTGAGTTCAAATCTGGCCCCAGACTCTTCCCAGCTATTTGACCCTAGGCAAGTCAATTCATCCTATTTGCCTCAGTTTCCTCATCTGTAAAATGATCTAGAGAAAGAAATGGCAAGCCACTGCAGTATCTTTGCCAAGAAAATCCCAAATGGAGTCAGGAAGAGTCAGCAATGACTGAAAATGACATAACAAAAAGGAATTTGAACTCAGATCCTGATGACAAATCTAGGGTTTGTGCCAGCATACCACACAAGCAGTATATTTCTTCATTTCTTCAAGTATGTTGTCTTCACAAATGCCTGGTAAAAAGATTCAAATAAAAACAAGGCTTTCTTTTTCCTTCTTTTCTGAGTAATTGGCAAGCAGGAAGAATTGTGATATAGTAGAAAAGATAGTCCATTTGGAGTTGAACCCTAATTCTGTCATCTTTTGCCTGGGTGACTGTTCTCAGACTCCCCCCATTACCTCAAGTATAGAAACAGGGGTGGGGAGAAGAGTTGGACTCCACAGTCTCTAAAGTCATTCCCAAATCTAAATGAATGATTCCAAATCTCCCTGACCTGTTGTTTCAAGTAGAAAATAAATCCTTTCCAGGCCAGTTCATTTTTTGCCTCGGAATATCTAATAAATGTTCCTTCAAGCTGCTGCTTCTATTTCTCTAAATTACTGGTAAAGCATATATTGGATTCCAGTGGGGGAATAGTCAGGAACCAAACAGTGGAGAGTCTTAAGTTTTAGCAGAGGCTTTGGAATAACCAAACAGCCATGGAGCTTTTAGATCATTACTAGGAATATCCTACATTAAAGCTAAATGACAGCCTACAATTTGGTAAATAAGTTTCAGAGACTTGGCTGAATTTCCTGGATGTTAAGTAACCTATACTTGCAACACAGTGAGCATCGGAGGAAGGATTTGAACCCAGATCTTCTTGACTTTAAGTCAAGAGGTAGCTAGAGGACTCAGTAGTTAGCATGTTGGACCTGGAGTCAGGAAAATGTGAGTTCAGATTCAGTCTCAGATATTCATTACTGTGTGACTTTGGGCAAATCACTTAACCTCAGTTTACTCATTTATAAAATGGGGATAATAATAGTACTTCCATCCCAGGGCTGTTGTGAAGATAAAATGAGACAATATTTATAAAGTACTTCACAAACTTTAAAGTGCAATACAAATATTATTATTATCATTATATCATCTATTATAAAGTCTCACACTATTCACTGTCAAGATGTCACTATTGATAGATGAATGAGAGATTCAAAATCTCCTTGTCAAGTAGCTAATCTCATAGTGAGCAACATTTGAGAGGGACTGTTTTAAAAAATCTTGGTGATTAGAAGGAGCAAATAGAATATTCAAGGAAATACGGGCAAGCTATTTCATCCCAGGATTAATAAATATAAATAATTTTAATCATTACATAATTATCATTAAGTTATACTTATAAGGCAATCCTCATTAACAAATCAATACTATTATTACTATTTTATTATGTTGTACAATATAATTATTACAACAATAACAAAACAATTACTATTATTAAACTATCAATACTTAAAGTTATTAATGAGATAATTCAAATTTATTAATTTTGCATTCTAATTAATTAAATTATAATTCTAAATATAAATAACAAAATAACTCCCATTGAGAGAGTGCTTAAAAAATAGTAGCCTCAAGAGAAGATTAATATACTCTACTTCTCTTTTCCATTTGTGGTTATTGTTCCAGAGAAATTATATTTGTAGATGCACTCCAAAGGCAATCTATACAGTACCCAAACAGTCAATACAAAAGTATAAAGTTTGGTTCATCTACTTTTTTTTCTGTCTAGTACCACATGGTTGGCCATTTCAGGCTTTAATTTATTTTTTAGCTGAAGTGTGTGTTTGGGCACAGATCTCACTCCTCTTCCCTTATTAGAGAAAGCATAGACTAGACAGTCTATAAGGCCCCTTCCAGCTTTAATTCTGTAATCTCAGCATAACCCAGAGGTAGAAAAATTGCCATTAGACTTGAATGACTTTGATTCAGGTACCAGCTCCTCCACTTAATTTTATGTGACCTTGGACAAGTTACTCATCCCCATTTTGTCTCCATTTTCTCATCTGTAAAATGAGGGGGCTGATCAAGATGACATTTAAGGTTTCTTCCAGCTCTAAATCCAAGATCCTTTGGCATAGAAAGGTCATTGAATTGGGCATTGGGAGAAACTGATCAAAGCCTTTTTCTGGCAATATCTCACTTTGTAACCATGGGCAATCCAATTCATCTTTCTGTACCTTCAGTTCCTTCTCTGTAAGTTTCCTCTTCTGTAATATAAATGTAAAATTAAAATAATTTGCCTTCTCAATGGGTAGAGAATGGGAGGAAGGGAAAGAAATTAGAAGTCAAACATTTTAATGACTATTAAAAATTAATTGATCAATTAATTTTTCAATAAATAAGGGTTATCTTCATACCATGGGGAAACTACAGAAGATGAATTTTTGGAGAAGGGACTGGACCTGAAATTTCAGTGGTATAGAGATATCTAGATAAGGAAACTCCCTCTGTCAATATAGGTTGGCACCAGATCTATAATTTCTAGTCTAGAGAGTTGTCTGGGGTATTGAGAGGTTAAGTGACTTGCCCATGATAATTCTATCAGTATGTGTCAGAGGCAGGACTTGAACTTGGGTCTTTCTGCTCTTCAGTTGCCTGGCTCTCTACCCACTATTCCCCATTACCCTGTGGGAATTAGCACTAGCTGAGACAAACAAAAAAAAATACACCAATACTTTTGTTTGCATACCTCACTAAATATAAAATACATTATCTGCCAGAGGAGGTACTCACATAGTATCTGCAACAGAGAGTGCGTGAGATCTTCCTGGCACTCAAATGTTTGAGAAAAATGATTGTATCATATAAATCCATCCAGAAATAGGTTCAGAAATTTTTATCCTTTTAAAACATGGAGTTGTGACAGTTGACTGAGCAGTACTCCCTCTCCTTGTCATAAAGAACTTTCTCCAACATTTCCTTTGGGAAAAAATGGAAATGCTGTCCATAAAGGGCACATCTAGAAGGGTAGAAACTGGAGAAGGAATGAACTAAAGAGCACTGCTTTCCTTGGAAGAAAAGAGCCAATGAACTGCACACTGAAGAAAGAGCATTGCATGGAACACTATTTTTAAAATCTCCCTTTAATCATATTATAATGTCATCTCCATGAAGTCTATCATGAAGTCACAAAAGATATTTTTTTACTCTGCACACTGAGTTGTTGTTTTTTTTTTCCTTAGAGTGTAACAAGAACACCAAAATGTAAGGAATCATACAAATGGCTGATATTCATCCAGCCTTTTTTTGCCTTTTATGAGCAGCTTTACATAGATTTTTTTTGATCCTCACACTGAATGCTTTAAAAAAATGTTGCTAGTGCAGGGATTACTATCCCTCGAATAAGACCTAGAACAAGGCAATCAGGTCTTGGCCCTTTTTATCAACACGTGATTAAAGCAATTTCTTCCCTACCTTCTTCCAACTAGTATAGTCCCCATCTCACTGGACAGCTCCCTTGCTTATCATCTCTCTTCCTTCTCCTCTTCTGGACCCACTTTCCCAATGGATATGACTATCCTGAAGCACTCTCTGTAGACCTACATGGTATTGTCTGGGATCACTGTAGAGTCAGCAGTGAAGGGAGTTCATGTCAACCCCTGCCCCTTTTGGGTATAGTAGCCTCGACCTTGGCTGTCTTCAATTCTCACTACCCTCCACCTTTCCTTGGTGAGGCAGTAGGGTTTAGTGCATAGGGCACATGGAATGAAAAAAAGAAAAACCTAGGTTCAAATACTGCCCCAGACATGTACTTAACCTGTGGCTAATTTGTGCTTTAATTTCCTCAACTGTCAAGTGGGAGAATGGAGCTAGCCAACACCTCAGCTTTTTTCAAACAGGACTTATATGATACGAGGATCCTTTCTAGTGGACCTCCTAGATATTTCTGATACCTTATCCCCTTCCTCTCATATTCCCTCCATCTCATCACAATCACAGAAAGCTAAAGATAGGACATCTCCTGTCAGCCTCTCCAAGATGGGCTACTAAGAAGCAGTATAGCTCAATATCTCTTGGATACAAAAACCTAAGAGAAAGAGTTGGTGAACTCCTGTCCATACCTACCACTCTCTTATTCCCATTCAACCCTCTTCTAGTCTTCCATCTCTTTTAACTTCCATGGCTCCTATCTCCTATCTAGTTTTCTCCAGATAGACAGAGGAGTGAACAATACTTTAAACCAGGCATTCTTAAACTTCTTTGTCATGTACCCCTTCTGAAGAACAGTAAAATGTATATAGACTCCTTCTTATATTAGAACTTTTAAATACAAAAAATATGTAGGATAACAAAGGAAACCATCTCAGGGATTTTTATTCCAGATCCTATTAGATTGCCTTGCTACAAAAAAATCTGATTGTTTTGTGACCAGAGAGGTATAATGAAGAGTGCTGAACTTGATTTAAAATCCTGTTTCTCATTCTTAATATCTGTGCTTCACCATGGACAGGGCTTTTAACTTCTCTGAGCCTCAGTTTCCTAATCTGTAAAATGATGTATTGGACCAGACAGCCTCTCTGATCATTTCCAGTTTTAAATCTATGTTGCAATGATTCTATAACTAACAAAGACATACTTAAATTGTTGTGCCAGGCAATTACCAGCAGAATTCCCCACCCCTGTTCAAACTATATACCACCTTAAAATACATATATACCACCTTAAAATTTATACATTAAAAATATATATTAAATATATATATATATATATATATATATATTAAAAGCTGAGCTCAAGCTCTAAATCACCCCTAGCAAAAGAGTTTGGGCTCATCTGGACATCAGTATTATTAACATGACCTATTCCTGACATTTGCACTGCCTTCTTTACAGAACTCATTTAAAATCACATTTTCCACCTAAGTGAAAGGGAAAGGAGCGGGGGAAAGAACTCTTAAGCAAACGATTCCATTAGAAACAAGCAGGTTCTCAAGCTATTAGCCTTCTTACAAGGAAAAGTCAACTAAACTCCTGGGTAGCCTGTAGGACCTCTTTCTCCAAAAGGACCTGGATAGAGCCACATGGAACCAGGTCCGTGATCAAATTGGTGTATGTGGGTCCCGTGGGATCACCTTTTCTCCAACCTCTCCACAGGCACTTTCTGAATGAAGGCTTTCTTGATCTCCCAAGTACTGGTACCCTATTTCACAAACTAGATAATACCTAATTACTTTGTATTTATTCTCCTTATAACTAACTATTCTGTCTAGACTTAAATATGTCCTTGTGGTCTTTGGCATAAGAATGTACATTCCCTGTGAATAAGAATTGCTTTATTTGTTGTTCTTGTGACCTCAATACCTAGCACATAGTAGATGCTTAATAAAAAACTTGTTGTTTGATTGACTGATTGATTGACTGATCTACTATCCAAATTTGCTCTTACCAACTCTTTTCTCTACCAGCAGACCTTCCACTGCCTTTGTTAGAGTGCCCTTTTGTTGCTCTGCTTTGTGTACCCATCCAAGCTGTCAGCTGCTCTCTGTGATTGCCCCTATGCTCTCCTTCTGGTTGGATCTTAATGTAACTTCAGGCATAGGAAAGGAGGATCATAAAACTCTTTTGGAATCAGATAGTTAATAGGGGAGAAAAGAATTCAAAAGTCATATTTCTGACTCATCCTTCTTCATTTTGTTGTTTGTTTACAAGCACAGAGTGAGTTGAACAGCTAATGAGAGATACATGACAGGCAGAGGGACACATCAATGGTTACCATGTGCATAGGAAGAATATGACTGAAGAAAGACAGTGAGGCTCCATCCTAGAGCAAATGCAATCAAAGACTTACAAGAGCAAATGACTGAATCTCCCCTGGTCTCCCAGCCTCAATGCTGCCTGCAATATGGGATTTACAAAAGAAGAAGATACAAAGATTCTCATTAAATCTGATTGCTAAACTCAATAAAATTTCAGAATTTTGTGTTTTCCTCATATTTTCATGGCCTCTCTTTATGATGCTCACGGCATCCCATCATGGAATGAGACATGTTCAGGGAAAGGAATGTTTCCTGAAATTCAAAAAGCAATGGAACAAGGGGAGGGAAGGGAATTAAAGTGAGAAGGAAAATCCTATTTCTCTCAAATATAATATACATACATATGTACTATTATGACAAATAACTTCTCAAAGGACCAAACATAGGACCACAGGTTTAGGTCTGGAAGGATTCCAACTCCACAGTTTGCTGATTAGAAAATTAAGGTACTCCTCTCATGACTCCATGTCTTAACCCATATTGCCCTTCCTCTCTCTCTCTCTCTCACCCTTCCCTACCTCACCTCCATTTGCTAAAATCCTTTGACTTGCCTAAAAGAGGAAAGGTTCTTAATTCAAGTCCTCAAATGTCAAAGCCACTGCCCTTTCTACTACTGTTTATTAGAAATTTAAAACTTTAATTGGGGGAAAATGTCCATTGATCTGCAATTCTGAATTTGAAAAATCAGAGCTTTAGAATTGAAAGGGACCTCCTCAGAGGTCATCTAGTGAAAACTCTCTAATTTTACAGATGAGGAAACTGAGACTAAAAAAAGCTAAGTCATTTTGTTTAAGGCCACACAGGTAAGGAAGTAGCAGAGCCGGATATTGATTCCAGTGTCTCTTAACCTAAATCCAGTGCCCAGATCCACTGTACCACTAGCTAAATTGAGCCAGAAGTCAGCTGATAGGGTTGCCACAATTGTGAGAAAGTTAAATTTGCACCAAGAAAGTTGGAAAGGACACAAGATCTTGATGGTAACAATATAAATAACAAGGTAAAGAGCTTTCATTTAAATACAAAGCAGTGATGGGAAGGATCTGTTTCCATAAACATTACACATACTTGATTATTTAAAACCTTATTATAGAGATGAGCACTTAAAAGGCACATTTAAAGACCAACCTTATATTTTAAAGATGAGGGAGCTGAACATTTGGGAAGAGAGGTGACATGTCTAAGATCATTTATCCATTAAGTATCAGAACTTGGGTTCAAACTCAGGTCTGCTAAAGTCTCTAACCAAGATCAGGGTTAGATTCATGGAGAGCCATCTATAAAGAGGCAATAATTGAAACTGTTGGAGTATATGAGCTCACTGTGAAAGAACAAGATTGTAAGGTCCTTGAAGGTAAAACTATTCCTCACCCTTTCTTGTATCCCATGCAGTGTTTTGCCTGTTCTAAATAACAATAGCCAACATTCCTGTAGCACTTTAAAAGTTTACAAATGTATTTTTGGACGTATTTTCTCATTCAATCCCCTCGACCATCCTGCAAGATAAGTGTTATTATCCCCATTTACAGGTGAGGAAAGATATTGAGAGGTTAAAATGACTTACCCAAGAATCACATAGCTAGAAAGTGTCTGAGGCAGGATTCATGGATCCTTAATTCAAAATCCAGCATTATATCCATTATTCCATCTAGCTGCGAAAGAAAGAAAGAAAGAAANGGAAACTTGCCTGGGGAAACAGGATTGAGAAAATATTATTTACTCTTCTCTCTCCTCCACTGCCTCTTGGAGTTGCATAACTTTTTGTCCCTTTAACTGAGCTTCCCTGCTGCACTTCCAGTACCACTTTGAGGTATTATAAACTGACTCCATGAAAAATATAGCTGAAGTTCTATCCAGTCTTCAGTCCCCCAGAAGAGTCTCCAATTCAAGCTACCAAGGATCACTGTACCTTACTCCAACTGAGTGGAAATTATTAGCTGACAGGAAGGAAGGAAGGAAGGAAGGAAGGAAGGAAGGAAGGAAGGAAGGAAGGAAGGAAGGAAGGAAGGAAGGAAGGAAGGAAGGGGTAGAAGGAGGAAAAAATTGACACAGGATAGGGCAGGAGAGTGAGACAGGAAAAATGGCCCAAATGAATTAACTTATTGAAAGGCTTCAGAATACAAAGGATCAAAAAAGCAAACAAGAAAATAAGTCAGGGTGTCAGCCAGCTTCAGAGGAGTGATCTCTCCCTCTGTAAATAGGATGTACCCTGAGATTTCTCACATTGAAGTAAAATAAGTTTCATAGTCTACATGGATGGTTGGAAGTGTGATGATCTGGATCATGGATGTGCCAAGGATTTGAAATATGTTTCAATCTCAAGATTGTGGTCTATCTAAAGAGAAGAGCATTCTTTTCTCCCACTCATGGAGTGATCAAAGAACCATGAAGAATATGGTAATCATTCCATTTGAGGGTGTCTTGGGTAGTTTTACCATTCACCTATGACACAAATTTGACAATCCATTTTGTATCTTAACCACTTATATCTTGGGCTTTACATCTCATTGATACTAAACAATGAAGACAAAAGAGATCTAGCAAGAAGACATAGATAAGAATCCTGCCTTTATCCTTCCCTATCTTGGTAGCTTTGGTAATATCTTTTCATCTCTCTGAATCTTAGATTCTTCAACTATAAAATGAAGATTCTACAGATTCTTTAGCTATAAGATCTGTAAGAGGAAATCTAGGTGGCAAAGTAAATAGAGTACTGGGTTTGGAGTCAGGAAAGCTCATTTTCATGAATTCAAATCCAGTCTTAGATACTTACTAGCTGTGTGAAGCTTTGGACATACCACTTAACTGTTGGACTCAGTTTCCTCATCTGTAAAATAAGCTGGAGAAGGAAATGGTAACTTACCCTAATACCTCTACCAAGAAAACCCTAATGTGGGGTCACAGAGAGTCCAACATGAATAAGCAACCAAAGGGAATCACACAATCTCTAGTTCCAAATCTATAATCCTATGAACTAAATCTGGTTATGAACCATTCTTTTGCCTTGACTTGGGCAAAAATTTCCCAATACTCCATGGCATCTCTCCCATGCATCCCCCTTTCTCTATTCACACCGACTATCCTAGTTTATAGTCCCTTAAAACTTCTTTCCTGGATATTTGTAGTACCTTTATACTTGGTCTGCATGCCTCAAGTTTCTCCCCCTTTCCAATCTATCCTCCTCAAGTTTGCCTAAGTGATTTTTTCAAATTGTAGTTCTGACCATATTGCTCCCCTATTCATTATGCTTCAATTGTTCTCTATCCTCTCTAGAATTACAAAATCCTGTTTGGCATTCAAAAATTCACAATATAACCAACTTAACTTTCCAGCTATTTCATACTTTTCTCCCCTTCAGGCACTTAATGACCCAGCTAATCTGGCCTTCAGTCTTTTCCACATAAATGGCATTCCATCTCTTGTCTTCATGCATTTATATTGGTCATGATCCGTCTAGAATGTATTCCTTATTCTCCTCTGTCTCTATAGAATCCTTAATTTCCTTCAAGTCTCAGTTCAGGTACTTTATTCTCCATGGAGCTTTCCTGACCCTCTCCTCATTCTGCTGCTAGTTGCCCTCCTCTCCATACTTTCTTATGTCTATTTTTAGGTCTATTTCTTATACCTCCATATATGTATATTTTCTCCCCCCACAGAACTTAAGATCTTTAAGGACAGAGATTAGTTTAGTTTCATTTGTATATTTTCAACGCCTGGCACACATTTGGTGCTTACTGCTGACTCTACCACACCTAAAGGTTTGGACTAGGTGATCTCAAATGTTCCTCCTTGCTCTAGCATTCTGTGATTTTTCTCTTGATCCTCACATGACTTTTCAGCTCCTCTGGAAATCTCCTTTCCATCCATCACACTTCCCAACCCTTCCTGCCCCCCAATAATTAAGTGTATGATATGTTAAAGAATAATGTGCTATTTCACCTAAGCAAGCCCCCTTCTGATTCATCAGTACCTTTAAAAGAGCATCAGCATTGAGGGAGTACATGAGCTCAACTTTATTAGCTCTTCGGCTTTTGAAAAAGTAATGACCTGTCAATGTAATCCCTCCAAATAAAGAGCAAAAGTACCTATTCTACCAACCTAGAGTATGTAGGAATGGACCTATCATGAACACTTGGCATATATAGATTCATGACATGGCTTCAGCTGAAAAGGTAGAGAAATGAGCTAAATGCATCCCTCTCAAGTGAGAGGCTTGGTAGCGTTTACCATTTCTGATCTACAAGAGCAAAAAGCAGGCTTTCATCACCCCAGATTATTGTACTATGATGTATAATAATGTTCTGTGACTTAACAATGTGGCCTGTCTCACTCACAAGAGTGTCTGTCTTCTCATTACAAATGTAAACTGATATATAGTTATTAACATCTCCAAAAGCCATTATGGGTTATTTTCAGTCTTCTATATGGAACTGATGCATTGCCCAACTCACAGAATAACAAAAGAGCAAAATATCATCCCATCCCCATTCTTCCTCTCAAAAGAAAAAAATCAGACCATTGGTTGTTTTTACAAGCCAAAAAGACTTGGAAATGGCCCCAAGTAGAAGAGGGGAATAAGTCATCTTTAGAAGATTCATGTTGACCAACAGATTTATACTTCAAATAGTATTCAAGGCAGTCCCATGTAATTCTCCTCTATCCTTTGAAAATTTTGTTCCTGAAATTCTAAAAGGTTGTCTATTAATATACCTTCTTTCTATTTAAATTCATACTGTTGCTGTCAAAATGGAAAAGCATAAATCTTGACTACTATGAATAAATTGCTATTTCTGAGATGTGTGACCCATGTTTTACATTGAGTGCTATCATATATGCTTTGCTTGGCTAGGAAATCAAGAACATATGCAGGTGTTTTTATTTTGTTTGTCTGGTTGTTGTTTTTTCCCAATGACTCCCCATCCCTGCCACACACAATATTAGAAACATGAAAAATGGCAAGAATCTCTAGGCTAAGGAGACTTTTTGCAGAGACCCAAGTATCTCCAAGTAAGTAAATACCACATCAGGGTTATGGTTCTGGCAAAGACTTTCAGCTTTAATCATCTATGTTTTTCTGATTCCTATGAGCAAATGGTCTATGTAGCTTGCCATCAGTATAAACCAGTTTTTCCAATAGTAGTTAGCAACTGATCTTTCTTCATCATTCCCCTTTGTCCAGAATGTGCATTTTTTTCAAATGCATGGAGAAAGTCAGTGGGAGCTCAGGAAAGAACTCTTTGAATGAAGATAGCTGGACCATTGTTGAATTAAACTTTCAAATTTGGCATTTTTAAATGGGAAAAAAACCCTTGACTTTGGTGTCATGACTACCTCAGTCAATAAAACTTATGGTTATGATAGAAATCAGGTTGTTTAATATTGTACTCAGTTCTGGATGTTGGTTTAGGAAGGACATTAATAAATTAGAGAAACTCCAGTGAAGATCAGCCAGGAGAGTAAAAGGTTTCAAATTCATGACACAAGAATAGGCAAAGGGAATTGGAAATGATTATGCTGGACAGGAGATTTGGGGAAGATATGACTAGCTATCTTTAAGTATCTGAAGGTTTGTTATGCAGAAGAGGTATGAGATTTGATCCATTTGATTCCAGAAGGCAGAACTAGAAACAATGCATGAAAGTTGTTAATAACCAAATTAGTACTTGATATCAGGAAAATACTTCCTAAAATATGAATTATCTGAAAGTAGAATAGGTTGCCTCAAAATTCACTGGGTTCCTCTTTACTGGAAGTCTTCATTCTTGATAACTACTTGTATTTTGGAAAGAATCTTTCCCTGGTAGGGATTGTTTTAGATGGACATTAGTTGGAAGGTACCACTGAGGTCCCTTCGAGCTCTGAAGTATGTGAGTCTGTTACAAAATGACATTGGATAATAGTTAAAATTTTTTAATGTCAGAATTATAATCTTAGGATTCCAAAATCTTAGAAAGAATGAATCTAAATTCTCACTAATGAAAGAATTACTTCTTCAAAATGTCAGACTTTTTTTGCATACCTCCAATGGCAGGGAACTCATTTCATATGGAAGTATATTCTTTGTTAGAAATCTCTAAAGGTTTGAAAGTACTTCCTGATATCTGACCCAAATCTACTTCGTTGTAAATTTAACCCATTGGTCCTAGTTCTGCCTTCTAGCGAATTTCAACAAAATTTTTATCTTCTTGCCATAAGGAAGCCACTGAAATATTTTAAAACAAAGATAATAGACACTAGATATCAGTGACTGGAAGAGGCCTCAGAAGATATTTTATACAACATAAATATGAACAAGAATGCCTTCTTCAGCATCCTTGCCAAGTGCTCACTCAGCCTTTGTTTTATGATCGCCACTGATGAGGATACAAATACTACCCAGGCTAGGCCATTCCACTTTTGGACAGCTGTACTTATTAGCAAGTTTTTCCTTGTATCAAACTGAAATTTTACTATTTGGCAACTTCCATTCATGACACCATTGCTGTACCCTGTGGGGCCAGGCAGAACAAATTTATTCTATCTTCAAACCTAACAACCTTTTAAAATACTTGAAGACAATTATTATGTTTCCCATTTTGTCATCATCTTTTCAGGCTAAATATTCCCAGGTCCTGCACCCATCGTTTTCATGACATGATTTTCAGACCCTTTACCACCCATACTGCCCTCTCTTGCTTATGTACTAGTTCATCAATGTTCCTGCTAAAAATGAGATGCTTAAGGCTGAACACAACACTCCAAATATGATCTGATCTTCAGAATACAATGGGAAAATTACTTTCTATGACTAAGATCAAGGACATTTCTTTTCTTATAATGTATTTTAAAGTTCTACTGAATATAATGACACCTTTCCTTTGCCTGACTGGGTTATAATTTTCAGGAGCTCTGTTCCAGGGGCTTCATTTAACAATTCTTTAGGAATGTATTCTAATTTCTTTGAAATGTGTCTCTACTGGAGGAACCCAGTCTCCCATTATAAATGTCCTTCATTAGTCTTTCATTCTAAGAGTTCTCTCTTACCATTACAGAAGAGGAAACTGAGATAAATAGAGATGAAGAGATGCTATGTCACACAGCTAGTAAGCCTGACACTGAATTTGAACTCAGATCCTTCTGACTTCAGACCTGGTTCTCTAGCTATTTCACCACCTACATCCTTCTAGGAAGAGAATATACTAATCTTCTCGTGCTCCAGGGTACATTCAAATTTTCCCCTTTATATTTGATCAAGGCCAGATTGACATCCCTAATTTGACTCAATCTTAACTCCAATCACTCACGCTTGTAGTAATGCCACTCCAGTTCAGCTGTTCTACTCACTGGTATCCCAATATGTATAACAATATTCTGTGGCTCCACTTACACAATTACTTCCCTGATTCCACTCTAAAAAAAGCACCAAAGGCTCTCTCTTCTCGTTGCCTATCAAAAAGTTACTTATTCATTCATCAATATGCAGTTTATGTTTCTTCCTCTATGAAGCTTTCCCTGATTATTCTAATCCACACTGTTCTCAGCTTTTCCCAAACTTCTGGATTTGCAAAAATCTACAAGCTGGAAGGGATATCTCAAATTCTGTCCAACCCATAACTAAAAAGAGATCTCCTCTGCAAAATACCCAATAGGTGGTGACTCTACCTCTCCTTAAAGGGAAGCATGATCTCATTTCTAAGGCTAGACATGCCACTTTGAAACTAGTCTCTTTTTGATGAAGTTTGTCTTTCCCTGAACCATAAACCTAAACTTTCTAATAAGTGGTGTCCCTAGGAATTTTGCAATAGCCTTCCAGTTACTTTCTATGTGTCAAGTCTCTCTTTACCTTTATTCCTCCACTCAGCAGCCAAAAATAAATTTCCTGAAGTGCAAATCTGACCATGTCACCCCCAACACACATACATGCCCACTCAATAAACTCTATTATTTATCTTTTGCTTCCAGGATCAATTATAAAGATCTTTGGCATTTAAAGCCCTTAACAGCTTGGCCCCTTCCTACTTTTCCATTTGTTACTGCCCTCCACATACTATGATCTGCCTAAACTGATCTACTTATGGTTCCTCAGATACTGTACTCAATGTCTATAACACATGACTCCCTTCATTTTTGCCTCCTAGCTTCTCTGCATTCTTGACTCAGCTCAAAGACCATATTTTGCAGGAGGATTTTCTCACCTTTACCCTAGCTAATGGTGCCTTCCTCTTTATATATCTGTTATTTATTTGTGTATGTGTTGTTGTTCAGTCATTTCAGTCACATCTGACTCTTTGGAACCCCATTTGGGGTTTTCTTGGCAAAGATACTATAAGGATGATATTAGAAAGTAAGTATTGTTTTATTAGTTTAGAGATAAGAAGTAGAGAAGCTGGTTTGAGAAAGAATTGGAGTTTGAAGCAGATATGAGACAGGGTCAATTTCAAATGTTGACAGTTTAATGTTTTTCTGGGACAGTTACTCTCTCTGGGAGTGGCAGTTGGTCTCTGGTAGTTGGCAGAGTAAGACCCTCTCTGAGGGTTTGGTGGAGGTAACATCTTTGCCTCTCTCTCTCTCTCTCTCTCTCTCTCTCTCTCTCTCTCTCTCTCTCTCTCTCTCTCTCTCTCTCTCTCTCTCTCTTTCTCTCTCACTATCTGAGGTAGAAAGGAAGTAGGGAAAGACCTGAAGGACTTTAGTGTTTTCTTTTTCCAACTTGGGAAACACTATTGACGATCTGTTACTATTTTATAGATTGTTTTAACTCCGAGAAGATCAAAGAAAATCCTGGTCTTTGGTTTGGACTCTTAGTCTATTAAGGCTCAGAGTCCCAACTTGGTTCTTGCTGAGACTCAACCAGCTAGCCTTTGTTATTTTTATAAGTTAGAGTCAAAGTTAAGAATTATAAGGATAATAGTGTTAGTTTATTTAGAATAATAAAAATTCGGGGTTTGTCAGATCAGGAAGGATCAGTGTAGCCTGTGGATACAGGAGAAGCGGTTCCTTGCAGAACCAGGGAGTTTTATTTAGGTGCAGTTAGAATCCCTTATAGTTAGAAATCCTTTTTATCCTTATATTGTCAACAAATATTTTATTTTTATAACAAGAGTCTCTTTAGTATCCTCACACCTGGCCCTGACGGGAGGTTCACTTATGAGCTTCACTTCACTGATATAAACTGAAGATACTTTGCAAGCACAGCAAGCAGAATATCAAAATCAGTTTATAACCCATAATCAATCTATTGCCTATATTATTTTTACAGTCTCTCTTTTATTTTTACAATACTAGAGTGGTTTGTCATTTCCTTCTCTGGCTTATTTTACAGATCACAGAAATGAGGCAAACAGGGTTAAGTGACTTTCCCAGGGTGATATAGCTATAAAGAGTCTGAAATCAAATTTGAACTTGGATCTTCCTGACCATAGACCTGGCAGTCTATCCAATGAGCTACCTATATTTGTATTTTCAACATATTATTTCCCTTGTTAGAATATAAGTTCCTTGAAGACAAGGAGTGAACTTTGCCTTTCCTTTCTTTCCCTAGAACTTAGCACATAGCCTGGCACATATTAAGTAATCAGTAAATGCTTTCTGATTAATTAGTTCCATACTAAATCCTTTGCTAAATATTTCGCATGTCTATGGCTTGTATCCTTATTGGGTGACATAGAGCTAGATTGGACCTTAGAAAACATCTGGCCCAAATTCTTCATTTTATTTAAAAGGGGACAAGTCCAGAGAAGAGTGAGTTATTTACCTGAGGTCAGATAAGTAGCAAGTCACAGATGCCCTTTAAAAAGGAGACTAGGAAACTGGCCCTTCAGAAATCTGGACTTGGGTCCATAGCAGGGACTCTGCAGTATCTGCTACACTCGGCAGTGACCAAGCATTGATGAGTTTGGGGCCAGGCTGGAAACGTTAGGTGTGTATGACTAGAAAGGGTTCATGTTAGGAAAATGGAGACGTTCTAGAAGAGGATTTTCCAGACCACCGTGCTGAGTCACTTGACCAATGACACATAGCTAGGAGGGGACAAAGCTTGGCCTCAAACCAAGATCTCTTTACTCCTAGCCTACGACTCTTTCCATTCCTCCATTTTCATCTCCTGGATTTCTCATTGACAATGCTTTGCCTACTCTTCCTAAGTGTGACCTAGTTTAAACACCAAACTTTTAGTATCACAACTGAACTAGGTCTTAATTGGGTAGTAATTAAATAGTGCTCTTACGTTGTTCGCTTTCCAGCTTTTTCTCCAGTGTTTTGCTAAACTGGAAGGTTAGACATAGGCACAGAATCCTTACTTCACTGACCAACCTGATTTGCATTTTACGAAACCAAGAAAATGTTTGAGTCAATCAATCTTGAGACACTTCCCAGCATTTGGCCAAGTGAGCCATAACCTCTGCTTGCCAGGGAAAACATAGAAGGCCTCATTTCTGGGAACTGTATAGGTCTAATTTCAGATACCATCTCGGCTGCTAGCCATGGGGGTCACAGAAAAGTAAAACGTTAGCAAACTTCAAGGAAGGTTTGATGTTTTCCAAAATAAAGAGGCCCTATATTTTAAGTCGTTAACCTCACTCCAACCACTGGTATCCATTTGGATTTTAAAATGAAGTCATGCATTCACTAGGACTATTTACTTTGCATTCATTTGGAAGGTGAGTTCAGGATTCTGCAGCAGTTAAAGAAATAGAAATATTAGTTAAATGCTGGCTAGCTACCACCCTGAAATTCTAAAGCCAAACTGACCAGAGCCCCTTTTCACCCTGATCTTCTTGGTTATAAAGAAAGAATTTAACAATCCAAAAGACATATGAGGTAAATAGTGAGAAAGACCTGAATTTATAAGAAATCAATTTGGAGTGCAGTGCAGGAATATGGAACCTAGGAATATATGTATAATACATAATAATACCTGAGCTGATCATTATAGAACTCAGAAACAAAATATTTTGGGAAGGCTCAAGTTGAAATAATTGTTATCAATTGGAGGCTTTCATGAGATCACCAAAATAATAATAACAATAATGATAGCAAGTATTTATATAACGCTTTTATGTTTACAAAGCCCTTTGAAAATATTATTTCATTTTATCCTCACAACAACACTAGGAAGTAAGTACTATTATCCCCACTTAATAGATGACAGAACTGAGGCAGATAGTGCTTAACTGTCTTGCCTAGGATAAAACAGCCAATTTACTTTTTAGGCAAAATTTTTTAAAATTTTTTATTGATTAATTAAGAAAATTTTCCCATGATTACATGGTTCATGTTCTTTTTCTCCCCTCCTGCCATCCCCCTCCCATAGCCAATGAGCAATTCCACTGGGTTTTACATGTGGCACTGATCAAGACCTATTTCCGTATTATTGATATTTGCACTAGGGTGATTGTTTAGAGTCTACATCCCCAATCGTGTCCCCATCGACCCATGTGATCAAGCAGTTTTTTTCTTCTGTGTTTCTGCTCCCACAGTTCTTTCTCTGGATCAGGCAGAATTTGAACTCAGAACTCCTCAACTTCATGTCCAATCTTTATCCATTGCTTTGCCCTCATAGGTCATTTAGTTCTCCAAGGGGAATGAAAAGGACCTGGAACTTGCCATCAGAGGCATAAAGTTCAAGTCCCATGTCTGCTACTTATTATTTATGTAATATTGTTCTTATTTTTTTTTTTGGTATTCTTGGTCTCAGTTTTATCACCTGTAAAATGAATAGAAAAGTCCAAATTATCTCTAAATTTTCTTCCAACTCAAAAATCCTCTGATGTTGTTGGTTGTTGTTGTTCAGTCCTATCTGACTCTTTGTAAGTCCCTAGCAAAGATACTAGAATGGTTTGCTGCTTCTTTCTCCAGCTCATTTTACAGATGAGGAAACTGAGGCAAACAGAGTTAAACTAGTAAGTGTCTGAGGTCCAATTTGAACTCAGATCCTCCTGACTCCTGGCCCAAAGCTCTAGCCACTGCTCCACCCAGCTGACATTATGATCCCATAAAATCAAAGATGAGACTGACTCCCACGATATTTGGTACAACCATCTAAAGATGATACGATAAGGGGAAAGGAACATATAAAGTCATTTCCCTTTCCTTTCCTGGATATGAGTCCTGGGAAATCTGATGAGTAAGTTGCTTTTATAAACAATTATAAGAAGATAACGAGGTATTATTGCTGCTCAGCTAAGCAAGGCTCTGGGCATTGTTTTTAGCCACTCTGTGATTTGGGGCTTAGTGGCTTAGAGATGCTGCACAGAAAAGGCAAGTGGATGTGGTCGGGGATGCTGTTCCTCTTCCTCGATTGGGTATTTTAGGACAATTTGTTTTATTACCCTTGTTGTAAAGCTTTGCTAGCGTTCAGAGAAAGCCCACACCATGGCATTCCTGTAATTAAAAGTCTGGCTCGATAATGACAGGAACATGTTATTCATCACCTTTTATGAACAGATGTTTGTTTGTTTGAATTCCAACTGATTTCTTCCTTTTTGCCAGGCTCCCATCAGTGCAGTCGGGGCCCCTCAGGTTACCCACCCGTGGTCACATGGGAGAAGCTCCAGTTCAAAAGAAGCCTGTAAGCTTTGTTCTTTCCCAGAGGAGAACAGAAATAGAAACATTCTGGGCCGGATTCTGGCCTCCGATAGGTGCATGGGACTCTTTGAGTTCCACACAAAACAGAGGGTAAAACGGTGCTGAGCATGGAGAGAAGAATATGTTCTTCTCTATGGGGATGTATTTGTGTAAGAGAAGGATGCAGGGAGATACCACTGCCAAGCTGTCTGGCCATCCATAACACAGATAGACTAATTCGAAAAAAAAAATCTTAAATGTGCCCTTTTCCTAAGCAGAAAAATCAAGAGCCTGGAAATTCACATCTCTTTTTCCCTTCTCCATAGAACGTAAAGAAGTCTGCCTCTTAGGAGCTCGTAAGAGAAAGAGAAGACATAGTCAATAATTAGCATCTCGCTACCATTTCTATCACTCTTTAATGTCTGTGAAGCTCTGTTTTATTCTCACAACAACCTTGGGAAGTAGGGGCTATTATTTTCCCCATTTTCCAAATGAGAAAACTGAGACTAAATGACTTGCCCAAAATCACACAGCTAGCAAGTCTACATGATAAACCCATTAAGAAGATGTGAAACAAAATGCTTTGGGAAGCCTGAGTGGCTAAGCGAGGCCGTTACTATGGTATGTGTGTGCTTTGAGGGGCGAGGGGAAACTTCATGAATAAAAGATACCATTGGAAATGGACTATAAAAGTATGGAAAGAACTTACTAGCTGTGTGGCCTTAAGCAAGCAATTTGACTCTTCTGGGTCTCCATTCCCCCATCTATAAAATGAAAGAGTTGGACTAGATCAACTCTAAGATCTCCTCCAGCTTGAAGTAGGAGTCTATCAATTAAGGGGAATCTATCCTTGATTAATAGCTAGATAAGCCAGCTATTCAAGTTATCTAGTCCCTTCATTTCATAAAACTGAGGAATGAGTTCATTGGGGTAGCATAGTTAATGAGAACCATTAATTTTATTAATCATGTTAATTAATAAATCAACAGAAATGATCAGAGTCAAACCTACATTTTCCTATCTTCTAGTTGAAGACCAGGGCTGTTTCCATTACACCTGGGATTCTTTGCACCCCAAGAATGATATCCCTTTGTGCTTCTATCCAATTAAAAGTTTCACTCTGAGAAAGACATTACACTTGAACATGGCCTGACTCACCCTATAGTGGTGTGCACACACCACCGTGGGCGCTAAGTAAAAATAAATGTTTGTTGACTAATTATCCTTCTGAAAAAGTACCACGTTGTAATTATCTTCTCCCCTTTTAAAAATAGAAGAATAGTAATAGCTTGTCTATCCTCAGTGCTTTTTGAGCTCAAAGCATTTGTTTAACCTGCATCTCTGTGATTAGTTCCAGTCATATTTAGAAGCCCAAGTTAGTGGTACTCCCATTTTACAGATGAGAAGAGAAGCATCAAGGCAAAGGGCAGAGTGTTGTATGGAAAGTCAGTAACAGAGACAGAGGCAGATCCTGAATCTCCTGGTATTTGACATTCTATGTGATATACTATTTAGTGCTTTTCTCATGAAAAATAAAATGAAAATTACACTCCCTGTTGGGAAAGGCAACAAAATTAGAGCAACAATCCAAAAAAAACCATCAAATGTTTAAGCTGCTCATGGTCTGGCCTTTCCTATTTTGCAACATAGCCTGTGTTTGACAATTCCTTATTATAAAATGGAAAATGTAGCAAATATTGAAGATTCAAACATGATAGATAAAGCCAATGCAGCTATAATTTTATATTCAGATTATTCTTCAGAGAAATAACGCAAGTACTTTTTTGATTAGAAGAGCTACCATCAACATCTTTTAGTATATGTATTTGCCTCTCCTAACTGAATCAGATTAAGCAGCAATAGTTCAATATCAGGAAGCCTTCCCTGAGTTCCATAATCCCCATCTAAATTACCTCTATTTATTTTGTGTATAAAATGTTCTGAATATACTTCAGTGTAGATGAGCATTCTGTCTTCCTTAAAAGAAAAGAAGATCCTTGAGGGCTGGGGCCACTTTTCTCTTTCTGTTTCGGATACCTACTACTCCTGGTCCATAGTAGACATCTCATTTACGGGATGCTTGATCTATACTGATATGGCCATTTTGTTAAACCCTGCTTATTAATCTGGAGAATCTTCCAAGGTCAAGCCATTTGAAACCAATGCAAGTGTTGATATATTCTGAAATCTGAGCTATTTGAGTTATGAATGCCACGTTATTTCTTATTGTAGGACTCTGAATAAATAAATTAAATATTTTATTAGAAGGTAGCTATGAGATAACAACTGAAGGTTCTGACTGGCAAAGAAAGGTAATCTAACTTGTTCACATTTGGTCATAATCAAAGACCTGTTTACTCTGTTTAACTCAAGACAGAGCTAATTACTCCCATGCTTTTGAAAAGCCTTAAGAAATACCTCAATCAATAGACAATAAATATTTATTAAGCACATACTATGTGCCAGATGTTGTGATAAGCATTGAAACACTTAGATCTGTATCATAATTACAGAACAAAAGAGCTTGAGGATATTTAGTACTATATGAATTGGGTCAAAGCTTTGGAGCTAGATAAGTTTCATGCATTAATATAATCAGTAAACATTTATTAAATATCTCCTATGTGAAGTATACTATTCTAGACACAGGGAGAGATACAAAGATAACCAAGATATGGAACTCATAGATAAATATAATATCATAGGGATACAAGAAAAGTACACTGATAGTTAATAATAGAAATTGAAATGTGATAAAATGTCCCATCACAAAAGTAATTTATGCCATAATGAAAATTCATCACTTCATTACTTCTCCAAGGGTTTAACATTCCAAAATCTGATCTTTAATTGTGGAAGGAAAGATTCTGTCCCCTGTTAAAGGAATCAGTAAGCAAATGAAGAAGGGATTGAGGTGGGAGAGATATTCCTAGTGATTCTAAATTGATTCAATATATATATATATAAAACATGAATTTAAAATTATTTATTATTGTTATATCTAGAATTTATAAATTTATAAGATTTAATGGGACAAATGTGGTTCTAAACTCTATAAGAAAGGTCTTAACATCACAGTCTTACAGATTACTTGAAGACTGATCAACAATTAAGTGGCAAGTGACCACTTAACCAAAGGATTAGAGACATCAAGTTGGAAGTAAAACAAGTGCAGAGAGAGAGAGACAGAGACAGAGACAGAGAGACAGAGAGTGAGAGAGAGAGAGAGAGAGAGAGAGAGAGAGAGAGAGAGAGAGAGAGAGAATGAGACAGAGACAAACAGAGAAAGAGAGAGATTCAAAGATGTGAGAGTTCCAGAGAAGATATTCAGTAACTCATTTATAAGAATCAGAGAAAATTAATTGCTTTAAAGTCTCCACAAGAGTGACTGCTTCTCTGTAAGTCCTTGAATGTATGCCACCCCTATAAGCCTATAATGGTAGTGCAATGCAAGTTCATCAACAAGAAGCAAGGTGCTGTCCCTGTCCCCAAGTGCTGATACAGTTGATGATATGGTTCTCAGCATCCCTGTTGCTCTTGTCCAGGGTGCTGAAAATGGAAAGTCATCGTGCCACTGAACATTGCAGCCCATGAGTATTTGGTGGTACTTTAATGACTAAAGGAAAATAATAGGTCTCAATTCACTTCTCTTAACTTGGGCTGTACACTTCTTTCTAAATCTCATTTCTTCCATCTGTAGAAGGAAGAGATGGAGGGAATATAATAATTTCAGTTCCTATTTCACAGGATCACTAGCTTAAATGAGATAAAAATGCAAAGTGCTTTATGATACATTGTCCTAGCTTCCACAATTATGTTATCCTATATTATAAAACATCATATATAATGAGAAGTTATTATTATTAGGAACAGACAGAAAATATATTTAAATCTTCAAAATATTTTCAAGAAAGCAATGTAAGAAAAACTAGGTATGACTACTACACAAATGTAGTCAGGAATAATAGATCAAATCTTTGAAGAAATTCCTTTTTATCCTCTCTTTTGAAATAAGTAATAACTCTAATTCAAGAGAATATTAAAATGTAATAGCTCTCACTAGTTGCTGTAGCAAAACTAAAAGACATTTGGAATAAATTGGACATCATTAATCATGGTAAAGATATCAATTATCTTAAGATCTCAATGGTTGATGTACTGGAAATTAACTATCATTTAAAATTTTAAAAATTTATTTAGTAGCTCATAAAAGTTTATGTGATATTCATTGAGCTGGGTGCTTTATCAGTCATCCTGTCTAAACACTCTACATCTTTTACAGAGGAGAAAACTGAAGCCCAGAAGAGTTAATTACTTTGCCCAGGGTGACACTGAATTTCAAATACATGTATATACTCTAACTCTATATAAGTCATTCTTGGATGCTCATTTTTATTAGGTCACCATTACCTTATATAAATAAAATTATTGTTAAAATTAATTTATTGATGTCTTTTTCAGTCACTCACACCTCCCAATATATCCCTGTCCTAGGAAATGAAACCTAGAGCAAAGAATAACAAAGAAAAATTACAATAAAGTGAACCAATACATTAAAGAAATCTCACATTATATTTAGTACTACATATCCTTTTAATACTATAAAAAACTATGTTGGGAATGCCTTCTTTGATCTCTTGTTTAGACCTAAACTTACCCACTGTGATTGTACTACATTTAGTTTCAACTGTTTTCTTTTTTGTTTTTTGTTCTTTCCTCCAATATTTTTGTTCTTGTCATGCCTATTGTTCTCATGGTTCTGCTTACATTCCTTTACATGGGATTATTTAAGTCTTCTATACTATGTATTCATTATGTTGATTTTTTTATACAGTAGTAGTATTACATTACATTCCTTACCATAACATCTTTGCCTTTTTCCCCAGTTAATGAGCATCCACTTACATTGGTCTCTACACCATGTCTTCTCTACCCAAGGCATCACTCCCATTTCTTCCCTACCAACAACGTGGACTCCATTCTTGGTTCCTTGGTTACCTATGTCATATTAAAACCTTCTCCTTTTTAGAGATCTCATTTATGTGTTGTCTTCATCCATCTAAGTATGAGTTCCTTGGCATTAGAAATGCTTTCTTGTTTATATTTGTAAATATAGAATTTAGCACAGGGCCTACTCCTTGATAATTATTCTGTCTATCTATCTTTTGTCTGTCTCTCTATATGTCTTTTTATCTATCATCATAATCATCTATTTTGTTTTCCTTTCTTTGCTACTACAAAAATATTACTATCCATATTTTTACATAAATTCAGGCTATGAAATTATGCTTTCCAGTAGACTTTTCAGGTCAAAGGGTATGGATATTTTAGTTCTTTGTATTGTATTATTTTATATTGCTTTTCAGAAAGTTTTGTTCAATTCATACCCTCAACAATGTTTCATTAAAATGCTTGCCTTTCCACAAGTCTTTCAATCAGTTGCAAGTCTTGTTATTTTTATCTCTGCCAGATATTCTCCTCACAAATACCTCCTTT
Source organism: Gracilinanus agilis (assembly GCF_016433145.1). Taxonomy (NCBI): domain Eukaryota; kingdom Metazoa; phylum Chordata; class Mammalia; order Didelphimorphia; family Didelphidae; genus Gracilinanus; species Gracilinanus agilis. The sequence continues at coordinate 253,586,533 of NC_058135.1, forward strand.
TTTTCATTCACACAGCAACCACCTTAATTCAGGTATTCTTTATCTCATACCTTGATTATTTCAACAGCCTCATTTTTAGTCTCTCTGCCTCAAGTCTCTTTCCTTTCTAATCCATGTCCCACATAGCTCCCAAAAAAGTTTTCTTAAAGCATAGGTCTAACCATATAATCTGTCTCCTTCATGTATTCCATTGACTGCTTATTGTCTCTAGGATTAAATATGAACTTTCTTTAACATTCAAAACTTCACAATCTGGCCCCATTTCACTTTTCCAGAACTAATTTATTTACTTCTAGCATTAAATTCATCTCTTCCATGCAGTCTATGGAACATCCATACTGGCCTATTTATTGTTCCTCATGCATAATGTTTCATGTTCTACATCAATGTCTTCATAGTGGACTGACTGGGTCCCATGCCTGGAAAGCACTGGCTTCTCACGTTCTGCCTCTTGGAAAACCTGGTTTTATAAATCAGATCATGTCAGATGTGGAACCACCATCTATAAGATGCCTTTTCTGATTCCCTCAGTTTCTAGACTTCTGTTTCCCAAAGTTTATATTTTAATGTATTCTACAAATACTTACATATGTAAAAGTTGTCTTCCTCTTTAGAAGACATATTTCTTGAAGTGATGGACTATTTTACTTTTGGTTTTGTATCTTATGGTGTCTTAAATTTTAGTTATTCAGTCATGTCTGACTCTGTGCCTCTATCTGGGATATTCTTGGCAAAGTTATTAGAGTGGTTTACCATTTCCTTCTATAGCTCATTTTACAGATGAGGAACCTGAGGTAAGCAGGTTGAAGTGACTTACCCAGGATCACAAAGCTAGTAAGTGTCTGAGGCCAGATTTAAACTGAGGAAGATGAATCCTTCTGACGCCAGACCTAGTATTCTATCCATTGCAATACTTAACTGCCCTATCTTACATATAGTAGATACTTAATAAATACTTGTCAAATGATTTATTTAAACTGAAATCCTGTAACTTGATCAATGATTTGTGTCTAATATGTATTGAATAAATGTTGGTAAATTACATCAACAGAACTTGGTTTTGCATGTAAAATCATCTTCCAATACTGGAAAAGAAGAATTAAAAAAACATACAGCAATCACTTTTATTAATAAACAGCATACCTCCCCATTCCATTGGGACCCAAATACAGTCACATAGATTTGAATTCTCGAGGTGCTGAAATCATTCGGTTCTATTTAAATAGTAATAAGTAACATACCAATCATGTTCTCATCCATGCTCATCTTGAAGACCATAGTGGTGGAAAATTCATTACATCCCAAGACAGTTCATTCTATTTTTGGAAAACTACAATAGTTGGAATTATTTTTGGCTTTAAACCTAAATCTGCCTCTGAAGAACTTACATTCATTTTCCTAATTTTGCCCTCTGAGGCCAAGTAGAATCCTATTCTCCCTCCTTGACATGATAGTTCTTTGAATACTTAAAGACAGCTAGCATATATCCCTGGGGAATCTTTTCTCAAGTCTGTACATCTCCAGTTCTTTCAACAAATTTTTTATATAGTATGGTCTCAAGGTTCTTCACCATCCTGGTACCTCCTCCTCTTCTAAATTTGCAGTGTCCATACCAAAATATAGTACCAACGACAACACTATGTTTCAAGTAAAGGATGGCCAGGGAATAAAATTATATGACTATTACCTCCCTCCCTCAGAATCCTGTACTTTTCTCAAGGCAGATATATTACTCTGGCTTTTCTAGGTTCCATATCAAACTGATGCCTTATTGATCTTGTAGCCTCCATCAATAAAATACTTTTTTCATATTTGGCATGTTTTATCAATGAAGACAGAGCAGCATTTCTTTATCATATGCATTTCTTAAAGTCAAAAAAAAGATGGAGAACATGCCCAGGAAACTGATGAGAATTGTTAAGGTCATGCACTGTCATAAAACTGATCTAACATTTCCACTAATAAAAATGAAAACATGAGATTACAACCAATAATGCATAATTTTATAAATAGAGATAACAGGATAAAAAATGTTTAGATCATTCTCTTTTATTAGGGTAATAGGTCCCTGCCTTCCCTATTCTGGTAAAATTGAATCGATATATAAATACAATTTTGTTGATTTTTTCTTATAAAAAATAATAGCTTGAACCATAACTTTTTTCACCACAAAAATCCTTTCCAACCAAGAGTAAAATATCATCACAAAACAAATATAGGAGTGAAGGAATCAACAAAGAGATAGATTGAAACAACCCTCAAACGAGGAGAAACCCAAAAGGTAGGTAGAGACCATCTGATGAACTGGGGTGAGAGGGGAGTGGAGCTGGCAGGAGGCATAGCAGCAAGTGAAGAGCAAGCCAAGAGCAAACCATACCCCACACCCCTACACATCCGCTCTCAAAGGTTCTGAACTTAAGCCCTGTCTAGCAGGCAGACCTTGAGATCTTGCCTGGGCAAAAAGTGGTCCATACCAACTCACACCCATTAAAATTTCAAACCTTTGGAGAAGTTCAGAGTCCCAGTTCAGGTCTATATGGGCTGGAGGGGGTCAATCCGCGTGAGCCCAGAGCAAAACCAGGAATCCCAGTCTGGGCTTGGAATGAGGACATACTCCATGGTTTGGGATGAGGACACAGTTCTCAGGGGGAGCCTCCCCAGAATCTTTTTGCCCAAAACTAAGGATGGAGCTGAAGGACAGGGCAATCAAGAGTGTGCCTGATTGAATCAAAAACACCTTGAGACAAAAATATTGAGCCTAAGGTAGGGCTAGAATTTGATCAGCACCTGACCTGATCAAGTTCAGGCTGAGAACAAAAGCTTACACCCAAGCCTGAGGAAAGTCTTTAAGCTAGCAACATTTCAAGGGTCAATTGAATCAGCACTGGGAGGGGACTATTAGAGTTCTCAGCCCTCAGACCACCTGATAAACTAGTAACAACCCAGAAAATAAGCCAAAAATAGCATCAAGGAAGGACTGAAGTTTAAGAGGGTACCCCAACTTCCCAGAAAACAGAGCCTACCTATAATTAAATAGGAAAAATGAGCAAATAACCAAAAAAGCACCTAACTCTAAAGACTTTTTCTGGAGACAAAGAGCAAGGTGTAGTCACAGAAGGGGACAGTGAAAGCAAAGGAAACACACACAAAGTCCAATAGAAAAATATGGCATGGAATAGACACAGAGTCTGGAAGAGCTCAAAAAAAGATTTCAAAAAACAATTAAGAGAGGTAGAGAAGAAGTGGGAAAGAGAAATGAAAGTGATGCAAGAAGAAAGGAAAATAATGCAATAAATGAAAGTGATGCAAAAAGAAATGGGCCAATTGACAAAAAGAGAATCAAAAATTGATAAAGTAAAACCAGTCCTTAAAAATCAGAATTGACCATCTAGAAATTAATGATTTCATGATAAATCAAGAAACAATAAATCAGAATTTAAGGAATTTAAAAAAAAAACAGAGGAAAACATGAAATATTGTGTTGAAAAAACAACTGACCTAGAAAATAGATCTAGGTGAGACAATCTGAAAATTATTGGACTACCTGAAAGCCATGATGATGAAAAAATCTTGGATATCCTATTATAAGAAATTATCAAAGATAACTGCCCAGAGATCCTTGAACAAGAAAATAAAATCAAAATTGCAAGAATTCAGAGGTCACCTCCAGAAAGAAATCCTCAACTTACAACTTCCAGGAATGTAATAGCTAAATTCAAAAACCACCAAGCCAAGGAAAAAATACTTTAAGCAACCAGAAAGAATCCATTCAAATACTATGGAGCTACAATCAGGATCACTCAGGACCTAGAGGCTTCTACATTAAAGGATCATAAGGCATGGAATATGATATTCAGCAAGGCAAAAGATTTGGATTTACAACCCAGAGTCACCTATCTAGCAAAACTGAGCATATTCCTTCAGGGGGGGATATGGTCATTCAATAAGATAGAAGATTTCCAAGCATTCCTGAGGAAAAAGCCAGACCTAAACAAAAATGTGAAGACCAAACACGAGACACAAGAGAAACACAGAAAGGTAAATAAGAAAGAGAAAACTTAAGGCACTCATTAAGGTAAAAATATCTATATGTCTACATGAAAAAAGGATCTCTGTAATTCTCAAAAATTACTCAGGAGTAGACAGTATAGAAGGAATTTACTCAGAAAGTAGGTGGAGAAGTAAGCTGATTATGATAATATGAGGTATAGGATGACATATGATGATGTTGTGATGATTTGGAATGATATGTATGTATGATATGATAAGTATGCATATGAATGACATGTAAAAAATCAATCAAGGGCTGAAAGAGAGGTTTGCACTGAGAGAAAAGGGGAGAGATAGAATGGGATAAATTATATAACATAAAGAGGCGAGAAAAATCAATACAGAGAGGGGAGGATAAGGGTGGTGATAGACAATGCTTAAACTTTACTCTCATTGTAACTGGTTCAGAGAGGAAAAAATGAGTATACTCAGTGGGGCATAGAATTCTATCACCCTACAGAGAAGAAGAAGGGGAACAAAACAAGGGAAGGGGTTAATTGCAGGGAGGGGGGACTAGAGGGGTGACAAAAAGCAAAATACTGGTGAGGAGAAACAGAGTGAAAGAGAATAGAGCAGGGTCTGAAGGAGATAATACTGTGGAAGGCAATACACAGTAATCATAATGCTTAATGTGAATGGGATGAATTCATCCATTAAGTGGAAGTGGTTAGCAAAATGGATTAAAAACCAGAATCCTGCTAGCGAAACCAGGAGAATGATCTACACAGAGACTTATACACTGTGGCACAATGGAATGTAATGGACTTCTGTACTAACAGCAATGCAATGATCCAGGACAATTCTGAGGGACTTATGGGAAAGAAAACTATCCACATCCAGAGAAAAAAACTGTATAAAGGGAAATGCATTAGAAAAATATGTGATCAATCATGTAATGTGATAGGGATATGATTGGGGTTTTGATGTTAAAGGATCACTCTTCTGCAGATATGAGTAACACAGAAAGAGGTTTTGAACAATGATACATGTATAACCCAGTGGAACTGCTTGTTGGATTCAGGAGGGGGGAAGGAAAAAAGCGGAGGGGGACAGGATTGGGGGTATCATGAATCATGTAACCATGGAAAAACATTCTAAATAAAAAAGAGAAAAAATGAGAAAATATGAAAATAAAGTGAAACATGGTATGCTTCAAACTGAAAAAAAAATAATTTTTGAAAGTGGAAACAGACTTTCAGAATTTAAAAGCAAAAACAGTTTAAATTGACCATGCTAAAGAAGTTTTCAGGATGAGAAAATCTAAAGTTGGAGAGTGTTTGGCTATGTAAACTTGTGTAATTAGAAATTTTTACCGCAGGACTACATTTCCCAGCATCTCACCTTCATCCTCACGTTACATCATTACGTTTTGGAGATCAGTTTCTGTAAGCACGCCCTCTCTCTTTCATCCACTCCCCTCCACCCCCAAACACTGTAGGGAAAAACTGCTCTTTACTCAGACTATACTTTTCCTCTCCAAGTGATAATTAATAAATCTTATAAAATATAATACTTGGAGTTATTGGATATTAATTTTAATCTTACAAACTTCCATTTACTATACCTTATAGGCATCCCATCCCACTTTTAGATAAATGTAAGAAATTTTTCATTGCCTTGAGCTTAAATTGACCTCCTCACAATTTCCACCCAATGCTAGATGTGGCAGTACATTCCTATTATTCCTGCTACCAAGGTGGCAGCCTCTGAACAAATATTACCATCAATATGATGAGTTTCCCAGGAGATGGCAGAAGGAGGTACCAGGTTGTTCAAGGAGGCTCAAATTGGCTCCATATAAGGAAAAAAATGTTTAGTACAACAAAGTTCCTGTGCAGGCCCATGAGTAACTCCTGCAAGTCTAGCCTAGCAGATAGGAAGATTAATCTGAAAGCAAAATAAGCAAACATAAAAATGACTTCTGGCAATTACTTCTAGATTTGTGGTCAAGCAGAACTTAGCTAAACCCTCTTCCATGCAAAAGCCCATCAGGTTCTTGAAGGTAACCATCTCTCTTTTGTATCAGCTGTTTCAACTTGAGGGAAACAAAATGCTTCTCCCAGGATAAACTCATCACTTATGATCTCACCACCATGTCACTGACTTGGGGTCCTGATGGACACCATCTCTCTCAGCTTCCTCTCTCTTCTGATTGGAGAGCCAGAAGGTAGAATACTAAACTCCTCCCACTGCCTTCTTTTTTAGAAGAAGAGATTGGACTCTCAGATGATTCCACTTTAGTTCTTTGACTGCCCATTTCGACTCCATGAAACAACGTGCCTCTCCCTCTTTCCCCTTCCTCCCATTCCTCCTTTTTTTTCTTGTCTCCTCCTTTAGATGATAAGTTCTTTGAGGGAAGAAACTGTCTTTCTGTTTTATTCATTGTATTCACAGTTCTTAGTACTTGACACACAGTAGGAACTTTAAATTTGTTATTGGATTAGAATGAATTGGATTGGATCATTGCTGCCCACCCACACCCAAATCACCAGGTATTTCATATTGATTGTGTCATCTAACTTTATATTTTCCACAAATAATTAGTATTGCTCTTTGTATGCTTAAATATCTACAATGCATTTCTGGAGTGAATTGTGAAAAAGGGATTGTGTATAGATGTGTGGACTCTGGTATGTCAATTGTACGCTCACTGCTGTGCCATGTGGAATAAATCAATATGGAATAAGCTATTAGGAAAGGCTAAAGAAGATGATAGTCTATCTGCTGCAACACACCTTAGATTGTATTAAAAGAGGGATAGTGACCAAGCCTGGGGGAAGGAAAGAAAAAAAGCATGTATGTAGCACTTCCTATGTGCCTAGCACTGTGCTAAGCACTTTACAGATATTATTTCATCTGAACCTCACCAAAATACTAAGAAGTAAATGTTGTTATTATCCCCATTTTAGAGTTGAAGAAAATGAGGCATGCAGGAGTGAGGTGACTTGCCCAGGGTTTCACAACTAGGAAGAGTCTGAGGGTAGATTTGAACTCATCCCTTCCTAACTCAAGACCAGTATCCTTTCTACTACATCACCAAGATGTTATTAAGTCTTAATTAAATGCTTTTACTATTTTATAAGTGAACTTTACATGTTCTTCTAATAGAGTGTTTAGATGTATAATTATTGTAACATTAACATAACATATACTTCAAACAGCCATATAAACAGGAGAAAACTAGGAACTAGGTTTCAAAGATCTGAACTGTATGAACTTTTTAGGGTCCTGCATCAATGCATAACACATACATGTATTAGCCTAGGTGGCACAGTGGATAAAATGCTGGAAATGGAGCTAGTGGCCAGATGATTTGAGTCGAACTCAAATACCAGCTGTAGGACCCTGGGCAAGTCACTTAATCTATCTTTCTCAAGCTTCCTAATTTCTCAATTAAGATAATAATAGAATCTTTCAGAGTGTTATAAGGATAAAGGATAATATTTGTAAAATCCTATGCAAATCCTAAACCATTATATAAATTCTAAACATTATTAATATTTATTTCCCTGGAATCTAGAGCAGATTCTTCTATAAATTTTTCTTTGATAAATGCTTTCTAAGCTAAATTGTGATATGTGATGATAGAATTCAGAGTAATTTGACAATAACTATATCGTACCCTAACCAGTGCTTATCCTTTCCTCTAAGTCTCTCTGAAGGAGCAGGACACCTTGTGGGGTGTTTGAGAAAAAGTATCTGCCTGGAAAGTTGAAGCACCACCACCTTGACCATCATCTCCTATTGGATTTTGGCAAATAGCCAAGGATCCTGAACCCTTAGTAGAAACATTGGTTTTAGCTTAGTGTCCTCAATCATCATCCTGGGAAGCATCACTTTTGGGCATGCAACCTGGTTAACTCCTCCTGCAGATGCCACAGCCTCAACTACTGAAGACCCAGAAGAGAAAGTTCCGGAAATCTAAATCCTTGGCTGAAAAATGGTTCCACACTATGCCCAAAGGGCATTAAGAGACTGCCTACCCTTTGATCCAGCCATATCACTGCTGAGTTTGTACCCCAAAGAGATCATAGGGAAAAAGACTTGTACAAAAATATTTATAGCTGCACTTTTAGTCGTGGCAAAAAATTGGAAAATGAGGGAATGCCCTTCAATTGAGGAATGGCTGAACAAGTTGTGGTATCTGTTGGTGATGGAATACTATTGTGCTAAAAGGAATAATAAACTGGAGGAATCCCATGAGAACTGGAAAGACCTCCAGGAACTGATGCAGAGTGAAAGGAGCAAAACCAGGAGAACATTATACACAGAGACAGATACACTGCGGCATAATCGAATGTAATGAACTTCTCTACTAGCAGCAATGCAATGATCCAGGACAATTCTGAGGGACTTATGAGAAAGAACACTATCCACATTCAGAGAAAGAACTGTGAGAGTAGAAACACAGAAGAAAAACATTTGCTTGGTCACATGGTTCTATGGGGATATGACTGGGGCTGAAGACTCTAAGGAATCACCCTAGTGCAAATATTAATAATATTGAAATAGGTCTTGATCAATGACACATGTAAAACTCAGTGGAACTGCTTGTTGACTATGGGAGGGAGGTGGGAGGAGGGGAGGGAAAGAATATGAATCATGTAACCACAGATAAATTTTCTTAATCAATTTTTTAAAAGTAGTTCCACCTCAGAAACTGATAAGATTTTTACATTTGAAAATGACCTTAAAGAAGAAGCATTGCCATAAGGACCATGGGGCATTCCCATCTGACTTGCAGCTGAAACTTTCTATATATGTTGTCTCCCTAATTAGAAGGGAAGCTCCTCAAGAGAAGGTATTCTTATTTTTGTATTTGTAACCTTAGTGCTTAGCACAACCCTTAATAAATATTTCAATTCAGTCATTCACTCATCTTGTGAAGTTGCTCTCAGATACATCCACTCACTATGTCTTACAGTGTAGCAAGCAAGTCCAGTTGATTAATTTAGCATGTTTCCATATGTTCATTTTTGGGATACACTTGGAGAGAGTGTACTTGTTTAGGAAAGGAAGAGACTGTCATTAATAAATAATAATACAATAAAATAATACCTATGTAATAATAAAATAATAAATCATCTTATTGGGAGGTCTTTGTAGTGAATGTAATGTAATTGTTTTTAATCAAACATAAATCATTACCAAATAGTATATTTTTATGCATTTTCATTGTCTGGTCAAAATACTTTGACTACTAGGTTGTGATGGTCTGACAGCCTGATGTTTATTTTAACTATAAAAGCAAAAGCTTCCAGATCTAGAATCTGAGTAAAACTAGTTTGTTTTCTTAATATGCCCATTTTTTTGGTCTAAAACTGAACATGAACCAAATCTTGTACTTTAATTCTATTAAAAGAAGAATTGCGCTGTAATATGTTGCCATCGGGGTAGGTCTGGGCTCATTATGGTCATTAGGCATTTATCAAGTTCTTTGTACCTGCAAAGTCCTAAGCAATTGTTAAGAGTAATTATTCTACAAAAACGCATGGGTCTTTATTATAATACTCTTGCTACAGATAAGAATAATTCACATTTATGTAGACTTTAAAGTTTATGGAGAAGTTTCTTCAAAACAACATGTAGAAAAGGCATTGCAAGTATTAATATCTCTGAGTTGCAGTTTGGGGAGCTAAGATTTAGGGAGGTTAAGTTGAATTTGGAACTTAAAATAAAATTGACTAATGAAAATAACACAGAAAAAAAAAAAAGAAAAAATGTTCTCCACTTCAGGATAGAGAACTGATGGACTCAGAATGCAGAGTGAAACCTATTTTTTCCTCTTTCTTTTTTTTTCAGAACACTGTTAATGTAGAAATTTAATTTGCATGACTTCATATTTATAATGGTTTTGTATTTCTTGACTTCTCATGGGATGGAGGGGGGAATTAGTGGGAGAAATTTTGAAACTGAAAATAAACTAAAATTGAGTAATAAAAAAAACAATAAGCAGAGTAGAGTGATTTATCCAGTGTCACAAAGATAGTGAATTGGGAAATGAGAATGGTAAAGGGTCCCAACGTCATACTATAAAACAATTGGGTAAAAGAATTGGAGGAGGTTCAATGTAGAGGAAAGAAGACTTTTGTGGGACATAATAACTACTTTCAAATATTTGAAGGATTGTCATGTGAAAGAGGGATTAGACTTTGTTCTGCTTGTTCCCAATGGAAAGAATCAAGAAAAATGGGAGGAATTTTCCACCAGGAAATTTAGACTTGACATAAAGAGGATATTCCTAGTAGTCAGACCTCTCAAAAATATATATATAATGATTTGGCTTTGGAGGTAGAGGAATTTTTTTTAATTTGAGGTCTTCAGGAAAAGGCTGAAAAACACTTTGTTCAGGTATGTTGTAGAAGAAATTCTTATTCAAGTACAAGTTGGATTAGAAGGTCATTGTAGTCCCTTCCAACTCTGAGATTCCATTAAATAAATGGCAGTCTGAGGATTCAAACCTAAGACTCTTTAATTCCCAGCTCAGTCCCCTATCCAAAATAACTCACTATGTTTCCAGATTAAAAAAAAAATCATGCTGACACTGGATGACGTAATTTTCCTCAGCCTTTCAGATCCTGTCATAACCAAGACTAGAACCCACACTTTGAATACTTGAAATGCCAGAGAGCATCCTATAACAACAAGCCACATTACCCAACTGGTTCATGACAGAGCACCTTTATCAAGACATAACAGAGCAAGTTTATCCAAAATACATAGGGTTTTTTCCAATTTGGAATTTTAGACCTGTACTATATCCTTATCTCCTTATAGAATTTTGATATTCCAATACATCAAATACTAATGTAAAATTTTAACTTTCACTGACACAGTGATTTAAACACTTTCTTCTCAACAACTCTATTTAGATAAGGAGTATAAATACGTTGCCAACAAAAGTTCAGATAGTCAAAATGATAGTTTTCTAGTAGCAATGTATGACTGTGAGAGCTGAAAAACACAGAAATGACACTTTTGAGTGGTGGGACTGGAAAAGACTTCTGAGAGTCTCTTGGACAGCAATGGGATCAAATTATTCAATTCTTAAAGAAATTGATTCAGACTATTCCCTGGAAGGTCAAATACTAAAGCTGAGCCTTAAATACTTTGGCCACATAATGAGAACACAAAACTCAATGGAAAAGCCCATGATGTTGCAAATGATTGAAGGCGAAAAAGAGAAAGAGACAGCAGAGGACAAGATGGATAAATAGTGGCACGGAAATGAGAAACATAAATTTGGACAGGCTTTGGGAAGGAATGGAGGATAGAAGAACCTGGCATGCGATGTGTCCATGGGGTCTTGAAGAGTTGGAAAAAAAAAAAGAAAAATAAATGTATAAATGAAGGAGACCTAGAATTTATGTTTATAATAAATTTTATATGAAAATTATATATTTAAGAAATATGCACTGGCTGAACAACAACATAAATATCATTGTCTCTTTTTGAAGATGATCATTGTGGAACTCAAAGAAGTGAAAGTATTTTTCCATAGTCACAAAATTAATACATTTTTGAGTAAACAAGATAAAAGTATGAAAGGAATAAAAATCAACAAATAGATTTTCTCTATTTGTCCATGACAGATGCTTTGCTTAGAAAAACCTAGAGAGAGCAGCTGGGTAGCTCAGTGGATTGAGAGTCAGGCCTAGAGATTGGAGGTCCTAGGTTCAAATCCTGTGTGATCCTGGACAAGTCACTTGACCCTCATTACCCACCCTTACCACTCTTCCACCTAGGAGCCAATACACAGAAGTTAAGGATTTTAAAAAAAAGGAAAAAATAAAAAAAAAAACCTAGAGAATCAATGAAGAAACTAATTTGACCTGATTAATAATTTAAGCAAAGCGATGTTAAAGAATAAAGCCACAAAATTAATAAGCATTTTTATATATTTCTAACCAAAACTAGGATGAAAAGATAGAAAGGGAAATTCATTTAAAAAAACTACAAAATCTTTGCCATATCTGGAGTTTACTGAGAAAGGCAAAACCATATCAATATAATCACAAAATAGTTTTTATGAAAGCATTTCTGATATATTCTCACTTGACAGCTAACAACCTGCAGTGGATAGAACACTAGACATGGAGTCAGGAAGGCTAGGTTTGAAATCTGGTTTAGACAGTTAATAATTGTTTGATACTGAACAACTCAATTATCTTTTCTGGTTTTCTGTTTCCTCATCTTTAGAATGAAGAAGTTGGAGATGCTAATGTAAAATCCCTTCCAGTTCTAAATCTAAATTTAAAAGGACATAAATAATTAGAGAACTTGATGGACAAAGATGAGCCATACCAATATAATTAAGTGTTACCTAAATTAGTTCCCATATTTAAAGATACGTTACTCAAATTGGCAAGGAAAAATGTTATATAATCAGAAACAATATTAATAAAATCCATATGTAAGAACAAAAGGTGAATCATTTCAAGAGAAAAAAATAAATGTATGAATGAAGGAGACTTAGAATTTCTGATTATAATAAATTTTATTATATTAAAATGTCATATATTTGTGAAAATTGCATATTTATGAAACATTTATAATGAAATATATTCATATATTTTAAACTTCATCAAATTTGATATATTTAAATTTCAGGATATTAAAAATTATTATCAAAAATATTTATTTTTTTTAAATAGAAATGCAGTTCAATTGAATAGACTGTATAGCAGCCTAATGGTGAATGAAATAAAGACTACAAAATATTGAGGGAGAAACCATTTGTTAACATGAACTACTGGAAAATCTGGGAAGTAGTGTGGCAGAAAATAGGTTTAGACCAACATCTTGGACTATATACTATAAGACATTCCAAATGGACAAATGATCTACATTTAAAAAGTCATGTTATAAAATTTCAGAGAATGAGAGGTCCTATCTTTCACAAATATGATTGTGGAAAAATGCATTGCTATAAAAAGGGTAGAAGAAATAATTACATATAAAAATAAATTTGTATGGTCTGATTTAGTGTAAACAAAATTAATCAACAGAGCAATATGTGTAATTGCCTGCATTTTCAATAATATAAATTATGATAGAATTCAAGACATATATGGTACCTCAGATTGGTTCCTGGTAACTGAATCACATTAGGCAGAATACCTTTCCTTTTGCTTAAACCATGAGAAAGAAGTCTTATGTGTTGTCATTCACAATAACAAAATTGTTTTTAATTAACTTTTACTTTTTAAAGAAAAGTACTTGAAGGAGATCCTTATTGTAAAGAGATTATTGTTTCAAAAGAAAATGTACAAATGAAAAAAGTATTTGGGCTGCAATGAAGTCAATGGAACAGTTCATACATCATACACATGGGACAGAAAAGTACATCCTATGTCTCAGATGTAAATGCCTAGTATTCAATTTTCTTTTTTTCCCCTCTTTAAAAAAAAACCCTCTTACCTTCTGTCTTAAAATCAATACTACATATTGGTTCCAAGGCAGAAGAGTGTTAAGGGCTATCCAGTGGGAGTTAAGTGACTTGCCCAGGGTCACACAGCTAGGGAGTATCTGAGGCAAGATTTGAATCTGGGACCTTCCATCTTGAGGCCTGATTCTCAATCCTCGGAGCCACCTGGCTACCTCTCATTTAATTTTCTAGAGCCCACATTCCCTCTAGTCTTGTCTCTAGCTGATTTCATGAGGGAGAACCATAGCATGTTAGGGTTGGAAGACTGAACTAGAAGGAAATTTAAACCCATAATTTATCTAGTTCACTATGCAGATAGGAAAACTACAACCCAAAGATGGAAAGTAATTTGCCCAAGGTCATACAGTGACCAAATAAAATTATCTGGGACAAATCACTTAAAACAAGGGAGCTAAGGGAAAAAAATAATAACAAAATTTATTTGGAAGAACAAAAGGTCCAAAATCTCAAGGAAAATAATGAAAAAAATATGCAGGATGGGAGTCTGGCAACACCACATTTCACAGTATGCTCTTAATTATCAAAATAATTTGCTGCTATATGAAAAGGTGAGAGAACAGTGGAATAAATCTGATATACAACATACCAAAGCAAACACTAGTACCCAATGGCTGGATAAAACCAAAGACCCCAGCTACTTGGGTAAGAACTCACCTTTTGACCAGAAATAGTAGAATGATACAAAGAGTAGAACAAGGAAGAAATTACCTTTCATCTCTATGAGAAGGAAGAGATTCCTGACCAAACAAAAGATAGAGAGGATCACAAACAATAATATGGATAATTTTGATTATATAAATTTTTTTAGAGTTTTCGCAAAACCAAATCCATTGTAGCTAAGATTAAAAGGAAACAGTTAACTGGGAAGGAAACTTTTGCAAGTTTCTCTGATGAAGGTCTCATTTTCAAAATATATTAAGTCACTCAAAGTTATAAAAATTGGTTAATAATATTATGAATACATAGTCCTCATGAAGAAATCTAAGCTATTTATAACATGTGAAAATCACTGAGAATTAGGGAAATACAAATTAAAATAATTCTAAGATTCTACCTTGTAACTGTCAGATTAACAAAAATGAAAAAAAAGAAAAGAAAAATGATAAATGTTCTAGGAGCTATAGGGAAATGGGAACACCGGTGCTTTGCTGTCAACACTGTGAAATGGTCAAGTTTTTCTGGAAAACAATCTGGAACTGTGCCCCAAAAGTTACTAAGCTGGCAATGACTTTGACCCAACAACCAATTACTGAACCTATGCCCCAAGGAAATCAAAGAAAGAATAAAATATGTTGCATGTATGAAAAATATTTATAGTAGTTCTTTTTGTGGTAGCAAAAGAATAGAACCTAAAAAAGCATCCAGCAACTAGAGAATGGCTGAATAAAATAATGGTATATAAATGTAATGGAATATTATTGTACTTTAAGAAAAGAAGAAAAAAGTTTCAGTTAATGCTAGGAAGTTTCATTAACTAGTAAGAGTGAAATGAGTAGAACCAGGAAAACAATTTTTTCCGGATATTTTATTTTCCCAATTACATGTAACAATTTTCAACAAATACTTTCTAAAATTACAAGATCCAAATTGTGCCTCCCCTTCTCTTCCCCTTCCCCTCCTGGATTCGGAAAGCAACTTAATCTGGGTTATACATGTACTATCATGCAAAAACATACTTCCAGATTGGTCATTGTTGAAAGAGAATATTCATATAAAACGAGACCCCAAAATAAAAGCAAAATAAAGTGATCTGTATTCCAGCTTCAACAATTCTTTCTCTGGAGGTGGAGAGCATCCTTTGCCATAAATCCTTCAGAATTGTCCTGGATCATTGTATTGCTAAAAGCAGCTAAGTCTTTCATAGCTGAACATCATGCAGTATTACTGTTATTGTGTACAATGTTCTTCTGATTCTGCTTATTTCATTCTGCATCAGTTCTTGTCATTCTTTCCAGCTTTTTCTGAAGTCATCCTGCTCATCATTTCTTATAGCACATTAATATTCCATCAATCTCATCATATATTGCAACTGATGAATATCCCCTTAATTTCCAACTCTTTGCCACCACAAAAAGGGCTACTCTACACATTTTTGCACAAGTAGGTCCTTTCCCCCTCTTTTTAAAAGTCTTTGGGATATGGACCTAGTGGTGGTATTACAAGATCAAAAGTTATGCACACTTTTATAGCCCTTTGGGCATACTTCCAAATTGCCCTCGAGAATGGTTGGATCAGTTCACAACTCCACCAGCAATGCATTAGTGTCCCAATTTTGACACATTCCCTCCAATATTTATCACTTTTCCTGGCATACTGGCCAATGATAGGTGTGAATTGGAATTCAGAGTTGTTTTAATTTGTATTTCTCTAATCAAGGGTAACAGAACATTTTTTTCATATGACTGATACTCTGATTTCTTTATCTGAAAAACTATTTGCTCATATCTTTTGACAATGTGTAAACTGGGGAATGACTTGTATTCTTATTAACTTGACTTAATTCTGTGTATATTTGAGATTTATCTTTATCAGAGAAACTTGCTATAAAAATGTTTTTCCCAGTTTATTTCCCTTCAAATCTTGGTTATGTTGATTTTGTTTGTATAAAATCTTTTTAATTTAATATAATCAAAATTACTCATTTTATATCTCATAATATTTGCTATTTCAAGTTTGATCATATATTCTTCCCTTCTCCATTTATGTGTTAGGTAAGTTATTCTATACTCTCATAATTTACTTGCGGTATTACCCCTTATATCCAAATCATATACTCATTTTGACCTTATCTTCATATTTGATGAAAGATGTTGGTCTATGCCTACTTTCTGCCTAACTGTTTTTCACTTTTCCCAGCAGTTTTTGTCAAATAGTGAGTTCTTTTCCCAAAAGCTAGTATCTTTGAGTTTAATAAACACTAGACTGCTAAGGACATTTATCCCTATATACTGAGTATCTAACCTATTCCATTGATCCACCATCCTATTTCTTACCCAGTATCAAGTTGTTCTGAGGATTACTACTATTGAGTGTGATATCTGGTACTGCTAAGCCATCTTCCTTCATATTTTTTTCATTAATTCCCTTGATATTCTTGACCTTTTGGTCTTCTTAATGAATATTGTTATTGCTTTTTCTAGTTCTATAAAATAATTATTTTAAAGTTTTGATTGGTATGGCCCTGAATAAATAAATTAAGTAGAATTGTCATTTTTGTTATGTTAGCTCAGCCTAGCTATGAGAAATTAAAATTTTTCCCATCACTTAGATCTGACTTTGTGTAAAAAGTGTTTTGTAATGGTTTTCATATAATTGCTTGGTTTTTGTTGGCTAGTAGATTCCAAGGTATTGTCTAGAGTTATTTTAAATGGATTTTTGCTTCCTATCTCATGTTGCTAGATGCTGATGATTTATGAAGGCTTATTTTATATCCTAAAACTTTGCTAAATTGTTAATTCAACTAGTTTTTTAGTTGATTCTCTAGGATTCTCTATTTATGACATGATATCATCTACAAAGAGTGATAGTTTAGTTTTCTGATTACCTATTTTAATTCCTTCCATTTTCTTCTCTTTTCATTAAAACTAGCATTTCTAGCACAATATTAAACAATAGTGATGATAATGGGCATCTTTGCTTCACCTCTCATCTTTTTGGGAAGTCTTCCATTGCAGATAATATTTGCTGATGGTTTTATATAGATAATACTTATTATTTTAAAAAAAGGTTCATTTATTCCAGTGCTTTCTAGTGTTTTTCATAGAAATGGACCTTTTATTTTGTCAAGAACTTTTTTCTTCATCTATTAAGATAATCATGTGACTTCTGTTAGTTTTATTACTAATATGGTCAATTATGCTGATAGTTTTACTAATATTAAATCAGCTCTGCATTCCTAGTATAAATCCCACCTGGTCATTGGGAATGATCCTTATAATATATTGCTATAATCTCCTTGCTAGTATTTTATTTAAAATTCTTACATATATTCATTAATGGATTTGTCCTATAATTTTCTACTTTTGATCTTCCAGGCTTAAGTATCAACACCATATTTGTATAATAAAAAGAATTTGGTAGAATTCTTTCCTTGTCTCTTTTTGCAATTGTTTACATAGTACTGGAATTAATTGTTATTTAAAGGTTTGATAGAATTCATTTGTGAATCATCTGGCACTAGGGATTTTTTCTTAGGGAATTATTTGATGGTTTATTCAATTTCTTTTTCCAATATGGGATTATGTAAGTATTCTATTTCCTCTTGTTAATCTGGGTAATTTATAATTTTTTGTAAATATTAATTCCTTTCACTTAGATTGTCGGATTTATTGGCATATAATAGGTCAAAATGCCTCCAAATGTTTGCTTTAATTTCCTCTTCATTGGTGTTGAACTCACAACCTTCATTATTGATTCTGGTAATTTGATTTTTTTCCTTTTTTTAATCAAATTAATCAATACTCTATTTTTAAAAATAAAAGTAACTCCTACTCTTACTTATTAGTTCAATGGTTTGCTTACTTTCAATTTGATTAATTTCTCTCTTCATTTTTAACATTTCCAATTTAGTCTTTAATTGATGATTTCTAATGTGTTCTTTTTCTAATTTTTTTAGTTGTATCCCCAATTAATTGATGTGCTTTTTCTCTATTTTATTGGTATAAATTTTGGAGATAAAAATTTTTTTATACCACTGGCTTGGTTGTATCCCATAAATTGTTATATGTTGTCTCCTAATTATCATTCTCTTTAATGTCTCTATAATTTGTTCTTTGACCCAACCCGTTTTTAAAATTATATTATTTGGTTTCCAATTAAATTTTTATTTGTCTTTCCATGGGCCCTTATTGATTATAATTTTATCGTATTATGATCTGAAAAGGATGCATTTATTTCTGCTTTTATGCATTCGATTGTGAAATTTTTATGCCCTAATACATAGTTGACTTTTGTGTATCTGCTACATACTATTGAAAAGAACGTATATTCCTTTCTATTCCCATTCAGTTTTCTCCAGAGATCAATTTAATCTAACTTTTCTAAAATTTAATTCATCTCACTTCTTTCTTGTTTGTTTTTGGCTTGATTTATCTAGTTCTGAGAGGAAAAAGTTGTGATTCCCCACCAGTACAGTTTTACTGTCTATTTTCTCCTCAAGTTCCATTAATTTCTCCTTTAAACATTTGTAGGTTAAACCATTTGGTGAATATATGTTTAGTATTAATACTACTTCACTATCTATAGCACTTTTTTTCAAGATGTAATTTGCTTTCTTTTCTCTTTTAATTATATGGTTGTTATTTCCTCTCTGAGACAATTCTGATGAGAGTAAAGGTATTTTTTAAACCCTTACCTTCTGTCTTGGAGTCAATAGTGTGTATTGGCTCCAAGGCAGAAGAGTGATAAGGGTAGGCAATAGGGGTCAAGTGACTTGCCCAGGGTCACACAGCTGGGAAGTGTCTAAGGCCAGATTTGAACCTAGGACCTCCCGTCTCTAGGCCTGGCTCTCAATCCACTGAGCTACCCAGCTGCCCCCAAGAGTGAAGTTTAAGCATTGCCAGTAACCACCTTCATTCTCCCCTCCACTGTAATAGTTTGTGTGTGTGTGTCTGTGTATCTGTGTGTGTGTCTCCTTAAGTGAGATAATTACCCCATTCCATCTTTCCCTTCTCTTTTCTCTCAGTGTAATCCTCTTTTTTCAAGCCTTGATTTTTCGGGGGAGGACATCATTCTGTCATTCTAGTCAACTTACTCCCACAACCTATTCCTATGTATTCTCCTTCTAACTGCTATAATAATAATAAAAATTTAAGTTGTAAATATCATATTTCCATGTAGGATTATAAAGTGTGAATTTATTGAATCCTTTAAATTTTTGTTTTCTTATTTACATTTTTATGCTTCTTTTGAGTGTCTTTTTTAGACATCAAATTTTCTGTTTAGATGTTATTTTCATCAAGAATGCTTGAAATCTTCTATTTTATAAAATGACCATTTTTCCCCTTGAAGAATATACTCAGTTTTGCTGATAGATGATTCTTGGTTTTAAACCTTCTTCCTTTGCCTTCTAGAATATCCTATTCCAACTTTTTGACTTAAATGTGGAAGATGCTATGTTCTGTGTAATCCTAACTGTAGTTCCATGATATTTGAATTATTTCTTTCTGACTGTTGGCAGTATTTTCTCCTTGATCTGAGAGTTCTTAAATTTTACTAAAATATTCATAGAGGTCGTCATTTGAGATTTTATTTTCAGAGGTGAGGAGTGGATTCTTTCAATTTCTATTTTATCTCTTGTTCAGGACTATAAGGGTATTTTCTTTGATGATTTCTTGTAATGTGATGTCTATGCTTTTTTTAAATCATGGCTTTCAGATAGTCTAATAATTCTTAAATTGTCACTCTTGGTATATTTTCCAGGTCAATTGGTTTTTTCAATAAAATAGTTCATATTTTCTTCTATTTTTTAATGCTTTTGATTTTGTTTTACTGTTTTTTGATGTTGCATGAAGTCATTAGTATATACTTGCCTGATTCTAATTTTTATGAAGTTACTTTCTTCCATGAGTTTTTGAACTTCCTTTTCCACTTGGCCAATTCTACTTTTTAGAAAACTCTTTCCTTCATTAGATTTTTGTTCCTTTTTTCCCATTTGGTCAACTCTGATTTTTAAGTTATTTTCTTCTTGCACCACTTTTATTTTTCCTCTGCCTCATTTTTCATTCTTGAAATCCTTTTTGATTTTTTCCAGAGCCCAAGACCAATTCCTATTTTTCAGTTTGGGGTGTAGCTGCTTTGATCTCATTGTCCCTCTTTGACTCTGTGCCTTGCTTTTCTTTGTTTTCATAATAATTTTCTATGGTTAGATTTTTTTAATGTTTGCTCATTTTCCCAACCTTTTTTCTCTACTTTTGTTTTTATCTTAGGGCTCTGTTCTTAGGATAGAGAGGACACTCTTGAAAACTTTAATATTTCTTTGATACTATCCTCAGCTCTAGCTCCAGGTTTCTCTAAGTTTCAGTTCTTCCAAGGTGGCATGATGGCCTGCAAGCTAGGAGTTCTGAAAGCCACATCCTGCTACTAATTCAGTCTCCCCCAGGGCCTGCTGTTAACTCGCAAGGCTCAGATCACTGAGAAATATCTTGTTCTGGGGTGCAGGGCCTCACCTCAGGTTTTAGCAGGAGCTCTGGGTCTCACTCTGGGTTTATGCTCACCAGGCACAACACAAACTGCCTTGTGTTGGGGTTCAGGTCCTCACTGCAGGTTTGGGCAAGGGCTCTTGTATCCCCCTTGGGCTTGTACAGGCACACTGCCTTGGATTAAGGCTTGGGGCTTCACCTTGGGCTTCAGTAGGGTCTCTGGGCCTCACTCTGGGCTTGCATTAGCCAGGTGCACAATAGACTGCCTTGATCTAGGGCTTGGGGCCTCACTATAGGCCTTTGCTAGGGCTTGGAACTTCAAGGGGTAGGGGTGGGGTGGGGTGCTATTGGTTTAGGTAGGGTCTGGGGTATCAATGTTGGCTTTGGCCCAGATTCAAAACCTCCTTGGTGGGTCCTGCTACAGCCTGTGCTCACCCCAGTGAGCACACCAGGCCCTCTTTGCCTATTTTTTAAGTTGTTTTCTGTAGGAAAATTGTTTTACTCTTTCTCCTTGTTGGTTCTGTCACTCCAGTATTCATTTTGATGCATTATTTTAAGGCTGCTTAAAGAGGATTCTAAAAGAAGTTCAAGCTTTCCCTGCCTCATATCTACCATCTTGGATCTGCCTCCAAGGGGACAGTTTTATTTATATTATATTTATATTATAACATATTTTATGTTATTTATATTACATATATAATATAATATTGTGTATATATATATTTATTTTCTATTTCTAATATAAATATTTATAACAGCATTATGAAAATAAGCAATTTTGAATGAATATATATTTCTGATTAATCATGATTCCAGAGAATTAATGGTTTAAAATGCTCCTCCACTTCTGATTAGAATGGAATGAAGTCATATACAGAATAAAATTTATCTTCTTGGAAATGGAGGGAGGTTTCTATGAAGAATCTGATATGGCTGAAAAAAAGACTGAACAAGAAGTTTTGGACCTATCCAATAAAGAAATTTATTTTTCTTGACTATGATTATTATAATGATTTTGGTTCCCCCACCCCATGGCAGTGGGTTGGAGGGGGAAAAGAAATAAATGCTTAATAACTGAAGAAAATAATAAAAAAGAGGAATCATATTTAATAAACTACTAAAGTCCTTTACAGATCCAAATATGTGAAACTGTTACCACTTTGCAAAGTAGCCCATTTCTGATAACTGTAAAGAACTTCTTGTAGTGAGAAATTTGAGATCTGCCTCCCTGGAACTTCCAATTCTAGGGTCTAATTCTGCTCTCTGAATCCAGGCAGAACAAATCTAATATCTCTCCTACATTACAGCCTTTCAAATATTTGAAGGTAGGTCATCGTGTCCTCACTAAGTCTTTCTCTGCTCCAGGCTAAACATCACAAGTTCCTTCAATTACTCTCCATATTGCTTGGTTTCAAGTTCACTCACTTTCCTGCTTGCCTTCATCTAGAAAAGACATGAAACTATGTGAGAGGTGGTTGAAAGAATTGGGGATGGTTGACTCGGAAGAGAGGGGACTTCACATGTATATATGGTCACTATCTTTGAGAATCTGAATAGAAGTCAATGCAGAAGAGAGACTAATGAGTTATTCTCTCAGTTTCAGAAGACAGAATATCTTGTCAACACCCCTCCAAAAACCTGGTGCCTTAAACAACACATGGTGCTCCAGGTGAAGTCCATCTCTTTTCTATTTTACATTCTTTTGAGTATTTTACAAAAAAGGAAAGTTTATCCAGTAGTCTTTGGTTAGCCATTCTCTGCCTCCAAAAAATAAAACCAAGAAGTCATGGATGCAGATACAGCTTAGTGGTTCAAATGTTTTTTTTTTTATGGATTCATTTTTAAGGAATGAGAAATGCTATACAAGAGGTTAAGACAGAAAACCGAAACTAAAACAGAATTAGTACATAGCCCCTTCCCTTTGTGTTAGTTAATAGTAGCAATATTCTGGAAAGGAAATGAAATTAGAAAAGAGAAGGGGGGAGTTGCATCTGACTATCTTATCAGTTTAAATAACATTCCTCCAAGATGAGAGTCAATGTTCAAGCAAAAAAATTAGAAGTTTAAAGACCATTTAGGAGAAAGGATATTGAAAAATCTTTCTGTATTATATACTGTAAGTGATCATGTACATATGTACACATCACACTTCTTTGAATTTCATATCATATAGCTAAAGGCAAAAAATTTACTTACATAAACAATGTTACAGTTAATTCAGCAAAAGCTTATTTTCATAGAGCTAGAATTAGATGGGGCTTCATACTCCAATTCCCTCATTGCTCAGAAGAGGGTAAAGAGGCTGTAAAAGGTGATATGATGTGCCAAAGGCCACAGAGGTAGCTAGTGAGACTCACAGAGAACTTGAACTCAGTTCTTTTGACTTGAGAGTCTACATTTCCACTATACCATATTTTTTTTTGATGAAATCAGTCTAACAAGCATTATTCAATGTTTCCACTGTACTAAGATAGTAATAATACAAATATAAAACAAAGAATACACTGCACTGGAGGAGCATCTCATCTAATGGAGGGGAATTAAAATGTTTCTATAAGTAATACAATATCATGGACACTGGGGGAGATTATAAACTATAAATAAGACATCACCCCTACCCTTAAGTGACATATAATCTTGTAGGGACAAATATGTCATGGACACATACATATATGCTATCACTGAATGTAATATTTATAAGGAATTTAATCAGTGTGAGCATTATGCTTTTTAGATTGCACCCCCCCAAAAAAAAGAGACCAGTATACTTGATGTCTGTGGGTCAGAACTACAAATTATAGAGGAGATGAGAGAGTAGAAATAAATATTTCATCTACCATCCAGTTGACCCAATGTCCCAGACTTCCTAAACACTGGGATGTGAAGAATATATATTTCATTATTTCATTAGAGTATTCACCATCTAGAAGATGACCAAGAACCCTCCAAGATGGTACCTTGAGTGACCCAAGGAGTGAATTTCTATGGATTTTCATACAATAAGAAGCATAAGTAAGTGAAAATCTCATGTTAAATAGGGCAAGAGACCAATGAATGACTTGATGGGGTACCAAGCACCATGATGGGGTCCATAATGAGTATTAAGGCTTCACTAGTGTTGACAGGAAAATCAAGCCATGTAAAACCTGAGCCATACAAAAGTAGGGAAATACGAGATGAGATAATAAATAAAATACAAGGTGAAATAATCATATCCATAGAAGCATTGATTTAGACTTGGAAGGAACCTCAGATACTATATAATTCAATCCCTTCACTTTCAATGAAGAGAAAACTGAGACTTAGGAAGGTTTTCACTTGTCCAGGGCCACACATATAGTTACCATGAGGGATGGAATTTGAACTAAGGACCTTTGATTCCAGATTTATTTAACTTTCCCTTGAATCCCAAAAACAATATATTGAAAATGCATTTCTTAGACCTTTACTAATTAGATCCTCAGAACAGCCATAAATATATAAACCTGTAAATGTACTCTCTCATCTCCTCTATATATAAAACTGTAAAATTAGACAAAGAAGTCACTCCTACCTACGGGATCAAGAAGGAATCACAGAAGAGATGAGCCTTGATTTAGGTCTTGAAGAAGGTATTAGTTGTCCACAAGCAAAAATGTGGTAGATGAAACAGGAAATAATAGGGAGAAATGAAAGGGAAGGGGGGCATTTCACATTTAGGAAACAAAGTGAAACATATAGAAGAAGGAAATTATTGGATGTACTGGAGAGATGAGGAGTACCCCAATTAGGATAGAACTTAAAAGGGGAGATCATGTGTGGTAAAGATGTAAAAGTAGGCTTGAGCCTTAACGCAGAAGACTTTGGATGCAAGACTATGGAGTTTAGAATATAGGCAGGAGATAATAGGGAATTTTTGAAGGATTGTGATATATAGAGCAATGCAGTCATACTCAGAAGATCATCTCAGATTTAATGCTGAATGTAGCAAAGCTATTTCTTTGCATATTTTGCTCCCTCTCATAGAGGAGGTAAATATTAGATTCCAAATCTTCAAGGTGAAAGCAATCTGCAAAGGACTACTTTGTCCTTAAGAGACTTCCTTAGAAGGGAAATTATTTCACTAAGGACATTCAGAGAAGTTACAAAGCTAGAACTTTCTTCTAAGTCCAATTCACTTTTACAAGACATCACAATTCAAAGGGTCCTGGCTATCAAGTCAGAGGACCTGGATTCACATTCTACCTCTGATGAATAATACCTGTGAAACCCTGAAAAAGTCACAGAATCTCACTGAGCTTCAGTTTCCTTATCTGTAAAGCGAAGATGCTAAAATGGGTGACTTCTGAGGTTGCAAGTGGTTCTGGATCTCTAATATTGAAAAGATCTAGGTCTCCTTAGTTCTTCATTCCACTGTATCTTCTTTCTAAATCATGTGCATTTTGATTTCTTCATATTTATTAAACTGGAATTCAACCTGGGTGAAAAATAGCAATGTCATGCAAATCAAAACAACTCTGAGGTACCACTTCACATCTAGCAGATTGGCTAACATGACAGCAAAGGAAAGTAATAAATGTTGGAGGAGATGTGGCAAAATAAGGACATTAATGCACTGCTGATCTGAATTGATCCAACCATTCTGTACGGCAATTTGGAACTATGCCCAAAGGGCTTTAAATGACTGCCTGCCCTTTTATCCAGCCATATCACTGCTGGGTTTGTACCTCAAAGAGATCATAGATAAACAGACTTGTACAAAAATATTTATAGCTGTGCTCTTCGCGGTGGCAAAAAAAAAATTGGAAAATGAGGGGATGTCCTTCGATTGGGGAATGGCTGAACAAATTGTGGTATCTGTTGGTGAAGGAATACTATTGTGCTCAAAGGAATAATGAACTGGAGGAATTCCATGTGAATTGGAAGGACATCCAGGAAGTGATGCAGAGTGAAAGGAGCAGAACCAGGAGAGATTATACAGAGATAGATACACTGTGGCACAATCGAATGTAATGGACTTCTCTACTGGCAGCAACACAATGATCCAGGACAATCCTGAGGGACTTATGAGAAAGAAAACTATCCACATCCAGAGAAAGAACTGTGGGAATAGAAACACAAAAGAAAAACAACTGCTTGATCACATGGCTCGATGGGGATGTGATTGGGGATGTAGACTCTAAGTGATCACTCTAGTTCAACTATCAATAATATGGAAAAAGGTCTTGATCAATGACACATATAAAACCTAGTGGAATTGCACGCTGGCTGCAGGAAGGGGTATGAGGAGGGGAGGGAAAGAAGATGAATCATGTAACCATGGGGAAATTCTCTTAATCAATTAAATAAAATTTTTTAAATAGCAATTTCAGAGTGCAATAATTGTTGGTTATGAGTTTCAAGAAGTTAAGAGTGAAGGAGTTATAATGCCTATCTTTTTCACATACCCTACTTTCCGTGTTCCCTTGTCTACTTAGCAAAACTCAGAATATAATGTCTATAACATGATAGGGGAAATAACAAAACCAGAAAGAAATATTAACATGACTACAACTACTTAATTTACCCAACTTCATTCCTGTTTAGTACCACCTTAAAGAAAAATTTTCTTTTTCCTTCCCTACCCCTTCTCTTTTTCTGCCCTGCTTCCTCTCTCCAACTCTGCCCTATGTGAATCTCCCAAATAGGTAGATAGATATACATACATATATAATCATTGGAAAAGATTATCCATACTTTTTGTCACTTAGTCCTAGGACTATATTTTCTTTACAACAGAACAATTTTATTGTGAATTCCTTTTTGAGACAGGAAATTCATTATTCTGTGAATTTCATTTTGTTACTAAAGATTTGGTTAAGTGATCCTCCCTGTACCATGATGCATCAAGCATCCCCCATGAAATGATCTCCTAAGTGTAAAAATTAAATCTCTTATTTGTCATATGCACACCATTAAAGAACAGGAATAGTGGATATGGGGGTTGGAACTGTGGTTTTCAATAAAAGTTCAAGATGCCTTAGAGAAAAGAATTTGTTCACGCCATAATTCCTTTTGTAAACTGATCATTTATCTAGAGAGAAATAAGCAAACAGTGAAATGTTGATCATTTGTTATATTCTAATTTTATCATTTAAAAAGATTTAAAGAATATTTTTCTCTCAGTCTCGCCCATACAATTCAACTACCTTTCTTTAATCTCATCTCTTTAGACACTTCCCTTGGCATCAATTTGGCATAAATAACAAATATTTATTAAGCACTTACTATACTGGAAGTACTAGACTTGGTGCTGGGGATAATGAAAATTACATTCTACTAGAGGGATAAGGAATGTGCAAAAATAAATATGTTTTAGCTTCTTATCCCTTTTATCTGAACTCAGTCATAGAAGTGGAAGATCATCTAGTCAAATTCCCTCACTTTATAGTTGAGGAAATGGAATCCCAAAGAGGGGAAATGATTTTCCCCAGATCAAACAGGTAGTAATAATTGATCATCAGGATTTGAATCTGGGTCCTTTGACTCCAAATGCAAATATTTTCCCCAAGGCACCAGGCTCCCCCACCACAAGCCTCCTAACTGGCCTCTTTGTGTCTACTCTTTTCCCTTTCCAAATCTATCTCTAGTTTCCAAATTGATCATTGTAAAGCAGAGGTTTAGAGCTGTTGCCTCCTCTTCAATTACCTCTAGAAAAAACATATTGCTCCTCAGTTTAACATTTAAAACTCATCACAGCTTAACTCCTGACCATCTTTGAGACTTATTCCATAATTTTCCCCTTACACACTATTCACAGAAAACTGGAATATTCCCTGTAATTGACATTCTGCCTTTTACCTCTGTACCAACTCAGTTATGTCCTACATCCTACCCTTTATCATCTCTAGCTTCATTTATGTTTTGGCTCATGTACCACCTTCCAAACAAGGGCTTTCTTCATTCCCTTTCCCCAAGTCATTTGTCTTTTCCCTCTCACACCCAAAATTACCATGCATTTATTTAGGTGCATCTTACATTAAAAATACAGTGTCACATAGTGAATAAAGAATAAAGAACTAGGAAAAACTAGGAAAACCTGAGGTCAAGTCCCACCTCTTCTAAAGCATACTTTCTATATGATCCTGGGCAAGTCACTTAATCCCTCAGTGCTCTAGACAAGAGATGTTAAACATGTGAACCATGACCCATAACACTCCCCAGTGTGGTCCAAAATAGATTACAATGTAGTTATGTATTTATCTATTGATGAAAAGGGAATGTACTAATATATGTAATTTTCTAAATCAATATGTGGCCTTCAAGGATTTTAAGTATGGTTCAGTGGCCCCCATTTCTCTTTGAATTTGACATCACCACTCTGAAATCTGATTATAAGTCGTAGGAAAGATGGCAGCCTGTAATTAGTAGAGGGAGGTTCTTCATTTGGGAGTTTCCTATATTGATAAAAATCACAGACCTAGTCTCTATCCTACTATTGTATAGCCTTTAGGTATTCACACATGTTTTCCAGTGTATAACCCCTCTATATCCCTCCTTCTCCTCTCTGTATATACACTGCATCTTGTCAGTAAAATGCAAGATCCTTGAAGGCAAGAGCTATTTAGTTTATGTCTTTATATTCTAGCACCTAATATAGTGAACTGCAATCAATTCTTCAATTACTAGGCATTTATTAAGCATTTGCTAGGTGCTAGACTCTTGGAATAAAAAGACAAAAAAGGAAAATAAAAATAACAAAATAATAAAAAAGAGACAAAAAGGAAATCATCTCTAGCTTCATCAAGTTTGTATTCTATCAAAGGAGACATGCATAAGTATAATATATATGTAGCACTTCCACCTCAATCTAGACTTGGACCTGCACTTGCATTTTGGGTCCCCAGAAGGTCCTCATCTCTGGTTTCTAGAGCACTCTGTGTATCTAGGCTCCAAACACTCCAGTTCATGAGTCGTCACCATCTCGTTTTCCATTAACAGTCAGCGGACACAATAAGCTCAAAGCAAAAGCATTTACAAAGACAGAAGAGTAAGAAGAATAGAGACTCTTTCAAACAGTCAAACATAAGAATAAGAGTCATTTCCCCAACTGATAGTCAAAGGATATGAATAGGCAGTTTTCAGAAGAAATCAAAGCGATTTATAGCCATATATTTAAAATGCTTTAAATTACTGTTGATTAGAAAAACACAAATTAAAACAACTCTTAGGTACCCTTTCACACATAGAAAATTGACTAATATGGCAGAAAAAGGAAAATAATAAATGTTGGAGGGAATGTGGGAAAAGTCGGACACATGTATTGCTGATGGAGTTGTGAACTGATCCAATTAATCTAGAAAACAATTTGGAGCTATACCCAGAGGGCCATGAAACGATGTATCCCCTTTACTCTGCAATACCACTATTAGGTCTATATCCCAAAGAGATTAAAGAAAAACCAAAAAAAAATAGTTTATAGTGTCTCTTTTTGGGGTGGCAAAGAAATGCAAATTGAGGGGATGTCTATTAATTGAGGAATGGCTGAAATAGTATATGATTTTGATAGGATAAAATTGTGCTCTAAGGAATAACAAGCAAAACAGTTTCAGAAAAATCTGTGAAGAACTATATGAACTGAAGCAAAGTGAAGTGAGCAAGACCAAGAGAACATTGTACACAGTAACAACAATGTTGTAAGATGGTCATCTGTGAAGGACTGATATTCTGAGGAATACAATGATAAAAGAAAAGTCTGAATGACTTTAAGATGAAAATTTTATCCATCTCTAGAGAAAGATCTAATAGCCATAATGCAAATCAAAGCAAACTTTATTTAATTTTTCATCTATATTTTCTTTTGCAACATGTCTAACATGGAAATGGAGGACTACACATATGTAGTCTATATCAAATTGCTTTCCTTCTCAATAAGTGGGGAAGGGAACAAGAAAGATAATTTAGAACTCCAAAATTTTTAAAACTGGAAGTTTAAAAATTTACATATAATTGAGAAAAAAATAAGAGGGGAATTTTCACATTTTGTAAATGAATTACCTATGCTTATTTTTTGGGTATTCATGGGAAGGAGATTGATCAAAGATCAAATATCCTAGTATAGCAGGAAAATACAAGGTTATTTGAATGAGGAGACTCTAGCTTGGGATGGAATATGACTGTGAATGGAGGTAGCTTTGAGCAGAGCTCTGAAGGAAGCTAGGGATTCTGAGAGGAAGGTACGTAATAACAGTTGTCACAATGAGGCAGTGTATTTAATGGGGAAAGCAATTTCTCTGGAATCAGAAGGCTGAGGTTCTAGATTATCATTGTGATCTCAGGCCAGTCACTTGTTCCCCCTGGGCCTCAGCTTCTTCATCTATAAAATTAGAGTATTGAACTAGATGAACCCTGAAGTCTTTTCTAGATCTATATCTATGAATAGATGAATGAGAACAAAAGAAAGATTCAAAGCAATTTTTCTAAGAAAAAATTGAGGTAGAAGGTCACATTCCAAATTTAGGGTTTGTAGCAGACTACAGTGGAGGCAAATCTTCCACTAATCCTAAATCCATATCCAGAGGCAACATTACTATCATTACTTTTTTTTTTCATCTATCCCCCCTAGGAAAAAAACAAGATTATAGAATATTTAAAGAAGCAATGTGGTATAATGAATACAGTGCTACTGTTCAGGGAAGCTTGGTGGATTCAAACCCATTTTAGGCACAAGTTAGCTACATGAACCAGGGCAAATTGCTCAATCTTTCTGCTTCTCAATCAACTATATTGGTCTTGTTTTTTTAAGTCATACAACTTTGTGATCTGCATTAGCAGGGAAGACCCACACCAAGAATTCCCCACAATGAGAAAATACCAGAACCGTTGGGTATTCAAACAGACTATCTGGTGTATAGAAATCTAGAACCAGAAGATGTGCTTGTTCTGCTCTCTAACAGTTATGTGGCCTTGGGTTAAATCTCTCTATGATTCAGTTTGCTTCCCCTCTATCAAATGATTCGGTTACTTTGCCTTTAGAGGTGGTTCGTGTCCCTTCCTTGTAGGTGTGGAGCAAAGGGTGAGTGACCATTATCAAGTATCCTATACTGGGGGTTCCTTTTGTGTCTAGATTGGACTAGTTGGCCACTTCCAAATCTCAAGTTCTATGGCTAGATGACATCTGTGGATATATTCAGCTCTAAAATTCCACATAGGCCAGAAGTAATATCCTGAAATTTTAAAAATCATCTATACCAACTCAATCATTTTACAAATAAGAAAATTGAGATGCTGATTAGGAGTGAGGGGAATAACTTGTTCAAGGTACATCATCTAGTTAACATCAGAGCTGGGACTGGAAGCCTTATTTTCTAGCTACCAGACCAATATTCTCTCCACACCATAAGACTTGGACTGCTCCTTTCCTTCTTGGATGCCTTTAATCCAGTGATTCCCAAAGTGGGCGCCACCATCCCCTAGTGGGTGCTGCAGCGATCCAGGGGAGCAGTGATGGTCACAGGTTTTAACTTTTTTTGTATTACATTCTATTCTGAGTTCAATAAATAGTTTCATAATTTCAAAGTTCAATGTTTCTAATTTACACCTTTCTTTACTATATTTTATGAAAAAGGTAGAAACATTAATACATGTATCTTTCCTATTAATTGCTATTAAAATTTTTAAAAAATTAATTTCCAGGGGGCGCTAAGTAATATTTTTTTTTTCTGGAAAGGGGGTGGTAGACCAAAAAAGTTTAGGAACCACTGCTTTAATCAATGAGTGACTTTGCACAACATTTCCCTAAAACTTAAGAAAGACTGTCCAAAAATTATAAGCAAGAACTCAGGAAACTATCGGTGCTCCTTGCCATTTATCACAAATCGTGTTACTTATTAACATCTTTGGAGCTCTGGAGGGAGGTCTCTGTAGGGAGTTCTATTATTATGCTGATGGAAATAGACCTGGGTATGGAATAAGATTGCGGTCCCCCAGGCCACATGGTATTTTTCTTTCATTTAATCAGACAAATGATTTTCCTAAATCCAATTTCCTATTCCCCATTTTCTGATCGTTTTTGGAGTAGATTGCCCCTAGGGTCTGACCAGACTCCAAATCAGATATTTTCTATCATTCCTACTTCCATTATATGTCAAATTCTCCAAAGTAGTAAATTGAGCACTTAGGAAGAAACATTCCATCTTTCAGACCCATGGGATCAGCCAAGTCAATCCTAAGCAAAAAGGTGCAGTCAGTTCATGGATCTTTGGTGTCCTCCCATTCATCTTATCAGTGTCTTCTCCCCCAAGAAACCATATTTTTCCATGCCAACCACCTAGAAAGACCAAAAAGAGAGGAAGGTGGTAGAGGAAGCTAAACAAAAGGAATGGAGAAATTCAGAATTGAGAGATAGTGTGATATAATGGAAAGGATGTTGGACCTATCTTCACATCTTCTAGGACTCACCCTAGATAAAACGGTTATGATTAAGTCCCTCCTGTAGGATCCCCCCTTATTCCAAATGTTTGCCTAGAATACCTCCCTGATGCCCAGCTCCACTGAGGTCCACCTACCAGGACATCTAGTTATCAGCTGTTGGCTTCTCCGACACTACGAACCTGCCTGCATCCTGTACTCGTGCTCTTTGGCCATGCCACTCTCTTGCCTAGTCTTCCTCCTAACACCCACTTCTAGGACCACCCTGGATTACACACCTAATCTGACTCAGGTGCAGCTAAAGTGACCTTTTGATCTGGCTGCAATTCTTCGACCAGCCCATTCTTCTACCCATCAAACCTGGCACAAAGTCTGCTCTTTGCTAACTTAATTTTAATCTGCATTTTCTCTACAACAAACCCTAGCACGAACACCACCACCTCCAGAAAATGAAACAAAAACAACAGCAACAATAACTGTGTTATTATCAATAACCGTGTTATTGATAATAATATCTAAAACATAAAATAATATCATTTTAAAGTTTGCAAAGGGCTCTATAAATATGATCTCATTTGATCCTCACTTGACCGTGGAAAGCAGATGCTATTTTTATCCCTCTTTTACAGAGAAGGAAACTAAAGGTGGCAGGTTAAGTGACTTGTCCAGGGAAATGAGGCTAGTAAATGTCTAACCCAGGATTTGAACTCAAGTGTTATTCATTTTAAGTCTAGCATTCTATCTTCTATGCCCCCAAGCTGGCCTTTTATGGATTAAAGACCAAAGGCAAAGAGTTAGCTTCCTCTGTGCAAGGGATGGTGTATGACACAGCTGGCCTTAGCCCAACCTTTGCATTATATCCCTCTAGCAGTTGCATGACTGCTCACGGAATTCTACTCACAATGGATTTGGCAAAATAGGACATGAAAAATTCACATCTGTTGCAAAGTTTCTCATGAATGACTCTAAAGATTCACCCTGTATCTAGCCAGAAGCAACTAAGATCTTGAATGGCAAGAGCATCTCTGCTTTAAAACGTAGGGATTCTTTCACTTTTGCATTAACTCCATTTACCAATAAGCCCTCTCCCTCACCCAGATCCAGCCACTCGACAAGCTTCTATTAAGTATTTAATAAGTGCCAGACACTGTGCTAAATGTTAAGGATAGAAGGAAAAATAAAAGGCAGGCTCTTGTTCTCAAAGAATTAGAAATTCTAATGGGAGAGACTACATGAAAATAATTATGTGTATACAAGATATACACAGTGTAAATGGCAGGTAATCTCAGAGGTATGAAAACTACTAAGGAGATGGGGGAGAAGGTGAATGAGATTTGAACAGGGAACCATCCACTACAACAAAGAATTTTTTTAGGAAAAAAAAATAGTAGCTCAAGAAAACTAACCAACATATTAATTGAATCAAATAGTACATGTTAACTGGGTAGCTCAGTGGATTGAGAGCCAGGCCTAGAGATGGGAGGTCCTAGGTTCAAATCCGGCCTCAGACACTTCCCAGCTGTGTGACCCTGGGCAAGTCACTTGACCCCTATTGCCTACCCTTACCACTCTTCCACCTATAAGTCAATACGCAGAAGTTAAGGGTTTAAAATTTAAAAAAAATTTAAAAAATTACAAAAAAACAAATAGTACATGTTATGGATCAAAGGCAGCTAGGTGGCTCAATGGAAGGAACACTGGGCTTGCAATTGGGAAAACCTGAGTTCAAATCCAGCCTCAAACACTTACCGGCTATGTGACCCTGGGCAACTTAAGCTATTTCCTCAACTATAAAATGGGGATAATAATAGCATCTACCTCCCAGGTTTATTGTTGAAGATCAAATAAGATATGCATAAAGAACTTAATGCAATGCCTGGCATATAATAGACTTAATAAATGCTAATTTCCTTCCTCTTCTGTACCCATAGCCCTTCACCTCTATAATGAAAGCAGAGCAGTACATTCCCATATTTCTTCTTTTGACCCATACCTTGTCATAATAATAATAATAATAATAATATATTTTAAAGAAATTTCTCATTCCAAAATTTTCCATTTTTCCCTTCTTTGATTCTTTCTTTCTTTTATCTCTTTTCTCTTTAATTGCATATTTCTTTTTTTACTTCCTTTCTTCTTGTTTCTCTCAGAGTGTGAGCTCTTTGAAAGGAAGGGATGTCCCAATTTTCTATTTGTATCCTGAGTGCTTAATAAATACTTTTCAACTCCATTATTATTTCATGGAATTCCATTTCAATTATTTTTATTGGCATTAGGACCAAAGATATTCTATCAGTCCCTGGTGGGTCACTTTATTGAATATGACTGTGATTGATACATTCATGTATGGATGTGAAGACCTTTATCTCAGAGAAGTACTTTTGGAAAAGCTATCAGCTTGGGTCAGTTAGTTGGCTCAGTGGATAGAGAATCTGGACACAGGAGACCTTTGGTTCAAATCTGGCTTTAGACACTTCCTAGCTTTGTGACCCTAGAAAAGTCACTTAACTTCCATTCCCTACTGCTCTTCAGCCTTGGAACTGATACTTAATACCAACTCTAAGACAGAATGTTAAGTTTAAAGAAAAGAAAAGCCATCAGCTTCCATTTGCCTAATCCTGAGCATCCAACGCCAGCCCCCATGATCCAGGTCTCTTTTATGGCAACAGAGAACACGAATGAAGAGCATATGCCTACCTGCCTCATGTTTTACATTCTTTTTAATGATCAGAAAATCATTGCTTGGGATAATTTCTTTTAATTATTTCAAGAAATCTTGTTTGATTTTGATACACACACACACACACACACACACACACACACACACATATATATATATATATATATATAT